>NC_031997.1:13090686-13197462 GCF_001879085.1 Nicotiana attenuata
ACCCCATATACGTGGAAACACTACCTCACTTCACTCAACCAATCTCTTATACACCAGAATCCACTGAAAAAGACATGCTCATCAAGACATGGCCGAGGAACTAAGAAGTTGACGAGTCGCGTTCAAGGTGTTGAAGGAGGCAAAGGGATAGAAGGTCTGAACTACGAGGATTAATGCATACAACCAGATTTGGAACTGCCGGAGTGTTACAAACTCCCAAGTTCGAAATGTTTGATGGAACAGGTGATCCCAATGTTTATTTGAGAACTTATTGTGACAAGCTCGTGGGGGTCGTAAAAGATGAAAGGATTCGAGTGAAGCTCTTCATGAGAAGTCTTACCGGAGATGCCCTATCCTGGTACATAAGCCAGAATCCTAAGAAATAGGCCAATTGGGTGAGCATGGCATCAGACTTCATGGATCGGTTCAGGTTCAATACAGAGAATGCACCAGATGTCTTCTATATTCAGAACCTAAAGAGAAGCCAACTGAGACATTCCGCGAGTATGCTACTCGGTGGAGGTCAGAAGCAGCCAAGGTCAGACCGGCATTAGACGAGGAACAGATGAACAAGTTCTTTGTTCGGGCACAGGACCCATAGTATTATGAGAGGCTAATGGTTATTGAGAATCATAAGTTCTCCGATATCATCAAACTCGGAGAAAGGATTGAAGAGGGCATTAAAAGTGGGATGGTGACAAATTTCAAGACACTGCAGGCCACGAACAAAGCATTGCAATCAGGTAGCATATCAAAGAAGAAAGAAGTAGGGGCAGTAATGGTGGCCCAAGGACCGAAATCCCCACTCACATACCAAACACCTCCACCTACATACTAACCCTCACCTCCCTGATACACACAACCCGCCACCACTTATCACGCTTATAACACCTAGCCAGCCTACTATCATTCACCTCCAACTCGTCCAAATTACCAGAAACCCCGACCTAACTTTGATCGCAAACCACCCAGACAATACACCGCCATTGCTGAACCCATTGACCAGCTGTACGAAAGATTAAAGGCTACTGGTTATGTCACCCCTATTCCCGCTGTGGCAATGGAGAATTCATCCCAATGGGTCAGCCTGAAAAAACCTGTGCATATCATTTTGGTATGAAGGGGCACACCATTGACGAGTGTCGGACATTGAAAGATAAGATCTAGACATTGATTGATAATAAGGTCATACAGGCGAAGGAAGCTTCACCCAACGTCCGCAACAATCCTCTTCCAGATCATAGGGGCGAAGGGATCAATATGATAGAAACTGACGAGGAGTGGGATCCCGAGGGATCAATTGGACTTATCAAAGAGGGTGACGATCCTAAGAAGCCAGCAGTCACGCTCAATCCCATTGTGGTACAGGTACAGCCGCCAGTATGGCTGCACCACCTGCAGCCATACCTGTTCCATTTGAGGTAGAAGTGGCCACACCGTTCACAGTGACAGTAGCAACCACACCTCCTTTCAAGTCCAACGCTATACCTTGGGATTATGTTGCCGAAGCTAGGCGAAAGGGAAAAGCAAAAATTGAAGAATCTAGTGCTGCACATGGAATGACCAGAACTGGAAGGATCTATACACCTGAAAATTTGGGAGGAACAAGCAAGGAGGCTGCTACTAAACAAACTATTATTGAAATCGAACTAGACGATCTTTGGAGGAAAGTACAAGCGAGAGAATACTCAGTCGTCGACCATCTGAACAAGACTCCCGCCCAGATATCCATCCTATCGCTATTGCAAAATTTTGAAGCACATAGGAGTGCTCTGATGAAGGTGTTGAATGAAGCTTATGTGCCCAAAAATATCACCAGTGGAGAGATGGCCAACATGGTAGGGCAAGTGTTGGAGAGTCACAAGATCACCATCCACGAGGATGAACTACCACCTAAAGGGTTAAGTCACAATAGGGCACTGCATATCACGGTACAGTTTGAAGACAAATTCATTGCCAGGGTCCTAATAGATGGGGGCTTGAACCTCAACATTTGTCCATTAACTACTTTGAAAAGATTGGGCAAAGATTTCCATGAGATACGGGCAGGAAGTATGAACGTGAAAGCATTTGATGGGTCTCAAAGGGCCACGATCGGGGAGATTAACCTTTGTCTACAGATGGGACCAACTTGGTTTGATGTGGAGTTCCAAGTACTAGACATATCAGCCATATAAAATCTTCTATTGGGTCGCCCTTGGATACATATCGCTGGGGATGTGGCTTCCATGCAGCACCAAGCCGTGTAGTTCGAGTGGAACCATCAGGAGGTGATCGTTCACGGAGATGGAAGTAACCCCATTTACACCAGTCAAACTATCCCGGTCATCGAGAATAGAAGAAGGCTGGGTGGAGAAACTTATCACCACATTGAACATGTCAACGCAATTGAGAAGGACAAGTGGTGGAGTAACAAAATAGAAAGCATACTGGCATGGTCTGGGTATGAACCCGGCAAAGGACTTGGGAAGGAACTCCAGGGCATTACCAAACCGATACAGCTGAAATGTCACGGTACCACCTTTGAACATGGGTATCAGTACACTTGGCAGGAATATGATGATTGGTCGCCTCCATGGCGTGGTCCTTATTACCCTCTCGAGCAGCCGGTATCGCACCTAAGTTAGACTTTTCACCAGGCCGATACAATATGGGGATCTACGGAGGAAGAAGCTTTGGCTGGACTGAGAAACTTGTTCTTGGAAGACGATGATATGGATTGCAGTGCGATAGTTGAGGAGGAGGAGGAGGAGGAAGAAGGCCTCACCATTCAGACTGTAGAGAAGGGAGTTGTTCTCAGAAATTGGACTGCCACACCATCCCAGGCCCGCCGAGTCCCTGGGTAGCTTGGCAATTAGCCTGATTTGTTTTTATAGCCATACTAGGCATTTGGGATATATTCAGTAATTTTGTTTTAAAGATGCATTTTTGTTTTGAAGTAATTGCTCGAGCCATCGAGCCGTACCTGTTTTGGATATTTTCAAATTTAAATCAATGCATTGCTATTTAGTATTCATTATTATCTTTCATATTTTTTCTTCTACAGCGTTATTATTACTTTTCCTGATGAACCGATAACTGTGACATGTAATGAGACAACACAATATAAGGATAGTGACTCTGAAGAAGAAGATGAAATACCTGAGGAAGTTATCAGAGAGGTTGAGGACTTTGAGAACAGACCTAAGTCTAACCTGGACGAAACCTGGAGACACCGAGACCGTCAAGGAGACTCGAATTAGCATTCACTTATCACAGTCAGAGAAGGAAGAGTACATTCGTTTCCTAAAGGAATATGAGGATATCTTTGCATGGTCATATGATGACATGACTGGTCTGAGCACATCCATAGTGGCTCATAAGTTGCCTACCAATCCAATGTGTCCACCGGTGAAGCAGAAACTAAGGAAGTTCAAACCAGACATGAGTCTGAAAATCAAAGAGGAGGTCACTAAGCAGATCAAAGCCAAAGTTCTCAGGGTAGTTGAGTACCCAACCTGGCTAGCCAATATTGTACCAGTTCCGAAGAAAGATGGGAAAGTCAAGGTGTGTGTTGACTATCGGGATTTAAATAGAGCAAGTCCCAAGGAAGACTTCCCACTGCCAAATATACACATCCTGATCAACAATTGCACCAAGCATAAACTCCAATCCTTTGTAGATTGCTTCGCGGGTTATCACCAGATCTGGATGGATGAAGAAGACGCAGAGAAAACAGCTTTCATTACACCATGGGGGTATACTGCTACAAGATGATGCCATTCGGTCTAAAGAATGTTGGGGCTACTTACATGAGGGCCATGACAACTATCTTCCATGATATGATACACAAGGAAATAGAGGTGTATGTTGATGATGCCATCATCAAATCCAAGAAGGCCGCAGATCACATAGCAGACTTGAGAAAGTTCTTTGACAGGCTAAGGAGGTACAATCTAAAACTGAACCCCGCAAAGTGTGCATTCAAGGTTCCCGTAGGAAAGCTATTGGGATTCATCGTTAGCCGCCGAGGAATCGAGTTGGACCCGTCCAAAGATAAGGCTATCCAAGAGTTACCACCACCAAGGAGCAAAAAGGACATGATGAGCTTCCTGGGGCGCCTCAACTACATCAGCCGCTTCATAGCACAATCCACGGTGATATGTGAACCCATCTTCAAAATGTTGAGAAAAGATGTCGAAACCAGTTGGACCGAAGATTGACAAAATCAAGGAATACCAGTCTACACCGCCAGTCCTAGTCTCGCCAGAACCTGGGAGACCGTCGTTTCTCTATCTATCTGTATTAGACGGAGCTTTCGGATGTGTTTTGGGACAACATGACGAGACAGGAAGAAAGGAGCAAGCCATATACTACTTGAGCAAGAAGTTCACACC
Source organism: Nicotiana attenuata (assembly GCF_001879085.1). NCBI lineage: Eukaryota > Viridiplantae > Streptophyta > Magnoliopsida > Solanales > Solanaceae > Nicotiana > Nicotiana attenuata. The sequence goes on from NC_031997.1 coordinate 13,095,063, forward strand.
TTATGAAGCACGATACTCTCTACTGGAACGCATTTGCTGCACTTTGACATGGACAGCTTAGAAATTGAGACATTACTTCTGTGCCTATACCACATACCTCGTATCCAGGATGGACCCTTTGAAGTACATCTTTCAGAAGCCCATGCCAACCGGGAAGTTAGCCAAGTGGCAGATATTGTTAAGTAAGTTCAATATTGTCTATGTAACTCAGTAGGCGGTCAAAGGACAAGCATTGGCAGACCATCTTGTCGAAAATCCTGTGGGAGGAGAATACGAACCACTAAAAACGTATTTTCCTGACGAAGAAGTGTCATTCGTAGGAGAGGACATTGCTGAAGCCTACGGCGGTTGGAGAATGTTCTTCGATGGGGCTGCAAACTTCAAAGGAGTGGGCATTGGAGTAGTTTTGGTATCAGAAATAGGCCAACATTACCCGGTATCTGCAAATCTTAGGTTCCCCTGCACCAACAATATGGCAGAATATGAGGCTTGCATCATGGGGCTCAATTTGGCCATTGATATGAATATACAAGAGTTGCTGGTAATTGGCAATTCGGATCTTCTGGTACATCAGGTTCAAGGAGAATGGGCTACGAAGAATACCAAGATACTACCATACTTATATCATGTGCAGGAATTGATGAAGAGGTTCACAAAGATAGAATTCAAACATGTGCCCAAAATTTAAAATGAGTTCGTAGACGCACTGGACACTTTGTCATCAATGATACAACATCCAGATAAGAATTTCATCGATCCCATTCCGGTGAGGATCCATAATTAACCTGCTTACTGTGCTCATGTTGAGGAAGAAACGGATGGAAAACCGTGGTTCCACGACATCAAAGAATATTTGGCGAAAGGAGAATATCCGGAACAGGCAAACCATACTCAAAAACGCACACTGCGGAGGTTGTCCAATCACTTCTTTCAAATCGGAGGGATCCTGTATAGAATAACTCCTGATCTGGGGTTGTTAAGGTGTATTGACGCAAAGGAGGCTTCCAGATTGCTTGAGGAGATACATACCGGAACTTGCGGACAACATATGAATGGTTTTATTCTAGCCAAGAAGATACTCAGAGCTGGATATTTTTGGATGACCATGGAAATGGATTGCATCCGGTACGTCCAGAGATGCCACCAATGCCAAGTACATGCATACATGATAAAGGTACCACCAAATGAGCTCAATGCAACAAGTGCACCTTGGCCTTTTGCCGCTTGGGGAATGGATGTCATCATTCCGATCGAGCCCACTACTTCAAACGGGCACAGGTTCATTTTACTGGCCATCGATTACTTCACAAAATGGGCGGAGGGTGCATCTTACAAAGCTGTGACCAAGAAAGTCGTTGCAGATTTTGTCAAAGATCGTATTGTTTGTCGATTCGGGGTTCCCGAGTCCATTATTACTGATAATGCCGCCAATCTCAACAGTGACCTGATGAAAGCCATGTGTGAAACCTTCAAACTCAAGCACAAAAACTCNCATTAACCGGGGCAACTCTCTATTTACTGGTTTATGGTACCGAAGCTGACATTCCAGCCGAGGTAGAAATTCCTTCTTTAAGGATCATACAAGAAGCAGAACTCAGTGATGCAGAATGGATAAGGAGACGCTATGAGAAACTAGCCCTCGTAGACGGAAAAAGAATGAATGTAGTATGTCACTGTCAGATTTATCATAATAGAATGTCCCGAGCTTTCAACAATAGGGTCAGACCAAGACAATTTACACCGGGGCAGTTTGTGCTGAAGCGGATCTTCCCGCATCAGGATGAAGCCAAAGGGAAATTTTCACCCAACTAGCAGGGTCCCTACATGCTTCACAGGGTACTAATCGGAGGAGCACTCATACTCACAGAAATGGACGGAGAAGTTTGGCCAAAACCCATCAATTCAGATACAGTCAAGAGATACTATGCTTAGATTGGTTGCATTCATTCATCTGATGTAACTGAACTACGCTTGAACTGATTCCCGTTTAAGACGGGATACGTAGGCAGCCCTGTGGGTTCGGTCATATCTTAATAAAATCTTCATTTCCCAGAACCAGAAACTAGGGCAGAATTTTGAGGAGGACCCTCAAAATTCCGGAACAAGTCCAGCCGATGCCATCATATGCCAGACAGTCAGAAATCAGTTAAGTAACTAGGGCAGAATTTTGAAAAGGATTTTCAAAATTCCAGAGCAGATCCAACTCGTTGCACGAAGAACAGCCGAAGGATCAAACTGGGGCAGAATTTTGAGGAGGACCCTCAAAATTCTAGTGCAAGGAAGCCACAATGTCTCTAAAAGTGTTACAGTCATTAGTTCATCTAATTTACTTGATGTTATATACCACTATGTTTCCTAAAATAACTCTATTTCATCGATAAGTGCATATTTTCGAAAACTTTATTTCTATGGCCGCCAGGTGTTACTCAGGGTAACTCACACAGGGCCTCCAGAACAGAGCAGAGCAAAGCAAGCAAACAAAGGCACGAACCAACCTTCCCTTACAAAAATCACGATTTTTCTTTGGATGCAGGCATAGTGAACATAATAGGAGTGTTTGCAAATATACACATATCAAAATCAATATCAATTAGGCCACCAGAAGCAAAAATATCTCCACCTAAGAAATACTCTGCTCCTATTTGCTATTTGTCTACTGCATAAGGCTAAGAATTGCCTCCTCATTGCATGAGACTAAGCCCTGTCTCAAATCTTGCATGAGGCTAAGCCCTGCCTCCAATCCGCATAAGGCTAATCTTTGCCTTCTCTTTGCATAAGACTAAGCCTTGTCTCAACTCTTGCATGAGGCTATGCCCTGCCTCCATACTTGAATGAGACTAAGTATTGTCTCCCTTTCTTGCATGAGGCTAAGTCATGCCTCCACATTCGCATAAGGCTAAGCATTTCCTTCTCTTTGCATAAGACTATGCCCTGTCTCAAATCTTGCATGAGGCTAAGCCCTGCCTCCGTATTTGCGTAAGGCTAAGAATTGCCTTCTCTTTGCATGAGACTAAGCCACGTCTCAAATCTTGCATGAGGCTAAGCCCTGCCTCCGTATTTACATAAGGCTAAGCATTGCCTTCTCTTTGAATGAGACTAAGCCCTATCTCAAATCTTGCATAAGGCTAAGCCCTGCCTCCGTATTTGCATGAGGCTAAGCATTGCCTTCTCTTTGCATAAGACTAAGCCCTGTCTCAAATCTTGCATGAGGCTAAGCCCTACATCCGTATTTGCATAAGGCTAAGCATCGCCTTCTCTTTGCATGAGAGTAAGCCCTATCTCAAATCTTGCATGAGGCTAATCCATGCCTCCGTATTTACATAAGGCTAAGCATTGCCTTCTCTTTGCATGAGACTAAACCCTGTCTCAAACCTCGCATGAGGCTAAGCCCTGCCTCCTTATTTGCATAAGGTTAAGCACTGCCTTCGTGAGACTAAGCTTTGTCTCCCTCTGCATAAGTGTTGCTCTATTCTAAACTTTGAATTATCTTATTCTCTCGGGGCTAAGCTCTGCCCCCAAACCCTGCACAAGACTAAGCTTTGTCTTGTTATTACCTTTAACATCATGTCTTCGCACCTCATGGGCTAATATATAGCCGATTTGTCCAAAGGCGTCATATTCCGAAGGTGTCATCCTCATAGCCTAAAGACACATGTCATGGCCTGAGGATCTCTCAATATTTCACATCATTATTCAAAGGCGTCATGGTTCAGAGGCACCATTCTCATGTCTCGAGAACATCATTTCATGGCCCGTGAATCCCTTATCTCATGATTCATGGCCCGAGACGTCATAGTCTATGGACATCAACCTCACTGTCCAAAGACAACCTTCATGGTCCGAAGGGAATTTGCATCATGTTTAAATTCTCGCAATAATCTATATACTTGCATGCATCGTGTTTTATGTTTTGCAGGTAATCCAGGATGTAACCGTTCTTCAAAAAGGAGCAACCTTCGCTCCGATTTCCTCTCGTACCACTTATACTCTGCCATTTAACCAATTCCCATCAATTACCCGCCATTACTTTGTAACCATTCAAATATCTTCCCTATGATACGTCCGTTACAATTCAAATTCCCCTTCATAACTCCGCACAAATCCATCTGATACCACCCTTCACAAAAGAACCTTTTCTGAAACATACTACCATTCCTATAACAATTCCATCGGTCTCATTCACCGTTGGGTCCAGAACTACACGTGGCCTGATTCCTGTAAAACCAGGGATATTTAGGCAGCTCAAGGACCAGGGTGCGGCCTATATTTTCAAAACACCCCATTCAATCAAAATCGGTCATGATTTCTTTACCCGACAACTCTATCATCCTTCCTGGGTAAAGAGGGGCAACTGTTGATACCTAATTTTTCCCTCATATATTTTTAAAATGCATCTATACTTTCAAAATAGTGCATGAGCATCAACCAGTATTTTTACATTATTTTCTATAATTTTAAAAGGATTTTAATTAATTTATTCTAGCATTTTATTATCCAAATAATAACTAATTGCATCACAAATAATTTTATGATGATTTATTACTTGATTTTTTATCATTTATTTTATATTAAGCTTTAATCATTTTATGCATAATTATATTCGTATCTTTAAGCTATAATTGCAGTAACTTTGCAATAATAGTCCGTATATGCATAATTACATTATTTACACAGAAAATGACATTTTGTGGTTTTATAATATTAAGTAATTATTTCAAATCTTTTTTTCATTTATTAACTATTTTTTTACAAATCATTTTATCAATTAATTGTGTATATAACAAATAGCCTCTTTTAATTTGGTTTAATTTCGGACCTGGCCCAAAATATAGCCCAATTAAGTAACCCTGATCCATAACCCATAGCCCAACTTCCTATTGACCCGCCCAATCCCAGATCAAATCCTGGTCGTTGATCTCAGAGATCAACGGTCCAGGATGTTATTTCCTTTTTAATTAACCCCTAACCTCCCCAAACCCTACTCACTTCCCATAACCCGCCGCCCCTGTTTCCCTTCCCTCCTCGCTTCTCTCTCAAACTCTCCCCTAACCCTAGCCGCCGTCACCTGACCCCTTCAATCCATGGGGTTTCCCATCGATCTTAGGCCCCATCCGGCCTCCTACCTCTGCTGGTTGTTCGATTTCTTTGTTGTTTGATGGAATCCCAAGGAGATTCGAACAAGAGTCGATCCAAACCTTTCATTTTCTCGATGAACCTGCCTCTATTCATCTCTATGTTTGTGAGTACTGTTATCTTCATGTTTATGGCTTAAACCTCTGGTTCCAAACCGGATTTTTTCTCACCTCCATCATTTTTCAAAACCCTAGTCACTTTCTACTCGAGTTGTTCGGATCTCTATAGATCTGAGATGATTTTGAGTTTATCTGATATTTCTCTTTCAAAATCTTCTGTTTTTCTTGTTATTAACCAATTTTAGCTTTCCTCTAAAGCTAGGGTTTCATCTTTACGTTTCTGCAAAAAATTTCAAAAAGAGTTTGAGTGTTTTAACTCCGCTTCTCTTTGTTTGCTCGACTGGTTTTCATATCTATGTTCTAATCCCTAGGGTTTCTAATTCTATTTGTTCTGATATTTGCCTGTTATTCTTTGGCCCTGCCAATTAACAGAGATTAACTGATTTTATTTGCCTAATTAGGGTTCGAAATTATATTTTTTGTTGAAATTCTGCTCGTTTTAATAAAGTTGTTATATATTCTGTTCATGCTCATTTAGAAAGCCTTCCTGGAGGATCCTAAACCATAAATCTTTGTTTGTTTGAATTGCGTGCATTGAATGGCTATTTGTGGAGGTTAACATGAGCCCGTTTATTTGCTCCTTTCATGATAGTCCTATGAATTTTGTTTGTCGCTTAGTTTTCTCATTTTTTACCAATGTAGGTGAGTCTAGATCTATCCAAAAATAGATGTCCTAAACACCTCCAGGACTATAGGTATGTGACGCGTAGTGCACACATATGGTATGCATTAGAAGGTATTAGAACGCTTAGGTAACAACTGGAAGATAGTAACAGGGTAGTAAAGGAGAGGATGACCTGTGCGCTAATGCTATGCGTAACACTCCAATTTGGGGAAAGTTACCAAGTATTGCATGGAAATGATCCAATAGGCTAAAAAACGTAGGACCCCTTTAATTCTTGTTTTGAAGTAATTTTCTATGTGTTTTAAATTGCTTAACTTTCCTTTAAAGACTAATTCGCTTAATTGAGTTTGGTCGGGACCCACCATTGTGGACCTCGAGGGGTGCCTCACACCTTCCCCTTGAGGTAATTTTGAGCCCTTACCCAATCCCTAGTAATGTAAACTGGTTTCACAAGTTAATTGTTCTAGGTGCCCTAACACACCTTAATCTGTTAGGTGGCGACTCTTCAAATCTCTTACCCAATTCCAAAAGGAAACGAGTTGTCCCAAATGTAGAAACCCGGACTCCGCGAGGAAAAAGGGGGCGCGAAAGTTATTAGTCAACTTTACAGTGCTAATAGATTGTCTAACTACATTACCCGATGGTGGCCTCAATACGATGCCATGTTCGGACCCCTTTGCGTTCGAGGCGCCATCCGTAAAGAGAGTCCAGATTCCCGAGGAAGTCCCTATGTTTAGCAACAATTCTCTTTTGACCTCGGGTATTAGAGATAGCGTAAAGACGGCCACGAAGTTTGCAAAAAATTGAGATGTGATAGCGAACCGGGGTCGCTATTATACCTGCCGATTTCTACAACCCATTTTGCTAGTCGTCTCAAGAGTTCGGGTTTATGCATTATGTTTCTCAATGTGTAAGTAGTTACAACACATATAAGGTGGCATTTGAGGTACGGTTTTAGCTTCCTAGAGGTGCTTAGCAAAGAGAGCGCCAATTTTTCTAGGTAAGGATACCTAGTTTCGGCCTCGCCTAGAGTTCTGCTAACATAATAGATAGGAAATTGCGTACCTTCTTCTTCCCAGACCAGGACTCATTTACCGCCACCTCAGATACTGCCAAGTATGGGTGCAACTGCTCGTCTACCTTCAGGTTGTGAAGTAGGGGAGGGCTCGAGTGATACCGTTTGAGTTCCTCAAAGGCTTGTTAGCACTCAGGAGTCCATGAGAAGTTATTCTTCTTTTTCAACAGTGAGATAACCATTGGCTATTGTCGGAGGATCTCGAAATGAATCGACCTAAGGCGGCTATGCGTCTGGTTAACTTTTGTACCGCCTTGACATTGTCCACTATGATAATTTCTTCTATGGCCTTGATTTTATCAGGGTTGGCCTCAATCCCCCGATTGGACACCATGAACCCGAGAGTTTCCGGACCTTACTGTGAACGCGCATTTCTTCGGATTCAGCTTCTTGTTGTACTTCTTCAATATGTTGAAGTTTTTCTACATATATTTAAAATGGTCCTCTGTTCGCGGGGACTTAACTTGCATGTCGTCAATGTAATCCTCCATTGATTTTCCTATTTGTTCTTCGAACACCAGATTTACTAGGCATTGGTAAGTGGCACTAGAATTTTTTAGTCTGAAGGGCACTACGTTATAGCAGTAGGTACCGTATTTAGTGATCAAGGACGTTTTTTCCTGGTCGCCCGGGTCCATCCAAATATGGTTGTGCCCGAAATAGGCATCTAGAAAACTGAGGATCTCGTGGCCGAACATTGCATCGATCATGCGATCGATGTTCGGCAAAGGGTAAGAGTCCTTAGGGCATGCCTTATTCACATCTTTGTAGTCTACACACATTTTTAATTTATTCCCTTTTTTAGCGACTACTACTATGTTAGCTAACCAATCCGGGTATTTAACCTCCCGAATCGACCCTATTTTAAGGAGTTTAGATACCTTGTCTTAGATGAATGCATGTTTGACTTCGGATTGAGCTCAGCTTGTGAGTAGTTATTTCCGGAGGGATCCCTGTCATATCAACGTGGGACCTAGCGAAACAATACACATTAGCTATAAGGAATTTAGTAAGTTTTCTCCTAAGCTCAGGACTTAACCCCGTGCCCAGGTATACCTTTCGATCGGGCAAATGCTCGATTAGTATGACTTGCTCGGAATTATCGAAGATTATGAAGGACCTGGGGACCCCATAGTCATCATCTTCACCGGTCCCCTGTTTCTCTAGTTAGGTTGAGGCCGATGTTGGTATTACTATTTGGTTCTTCCTTGGGGACCAAAACCAGACTTTTTGTCATTGTTAGCGCGGATATCGGGATCACCTCTTCGACCGCAAACATTTCCTTTGCCGCTGGTTGTTCTCCCTAGATTGTTTTAATCCTTCATGGCCCTAGGAATTTTAACACTTGGTGCAGAGTCGAGGTACTGCCCTCGTGTTGTGGATCCATGTCCTCCTGAACAGAGCATTATACCTCATATTACCTTTGATTATATAAAACTTTGCTTCCTGAATAGTCTCGGCGGCATTCATCGGTAATGATATCTCCCCTTTGGTGGTTTCACATGCTATGTTGAATCCGCTTAGAACTGGGACCGCAGGCATAATTTGATCTTGTAGACCGAGTTGTTCCATGACCCTCGATTTGATGATGTTGGCCGAGCTACCTGGATCAATTAACACACACTTAACTTGAGATTTATTTATGAGTACAGATATTACCACTGCTTCGTTGTGGGGCTCCGCGACCCCTTCTGTTTCTTTGTCATTGAAGGAAAAGGTTCCTTCGGGCATAATCCCAAGTCTATTTTTCCCATGTGATGGATACTTTGGTGCGCTTTAACATCGGCCCCTACGGAATATTGGCCCCACCGATAATCATGTTAATGACATGATGAGGTTCTTCCTACTTGACCTGTTTATTGGCATCTCTATTCCTAAAATGATTCTTGGCTCGTTCGCTCAAGAACTCTTAGAGATGCCCATCGTTGATTAGCGGGGCTACTTCCTCTCTTAATTGGCGACAATCCTCTGTTCTATGGACGTGAGTGCCATGGTATTTGCACATTAAGATAAGATCCCTTTGAGCTGGATCAGACTGTAGAGGTCGAGGCTATTTGTTATCTTTGATGCATCCGATGGCGGACACGATGGCGGTGACGTCGACGTTAAAGTTGTATTCCAAAAGCCTTGGTGCTCCCTTAGGCTCAATGGGCCTGTCAGAACTATTTTTGCTCATGAGTCCCCAGTTGTTCTGACCTCTATCACTCCCCATTTCATTCCTTACGGGGTTTCGCCCGGATCCGTTACCTCTTCGGTCTCCGCTGTATGGTTGACAATGATCCATGCTCGATCTTAGTTCTTGATCGATGTCTCTCTTGACTCTATCAACGGCTCGGACGGGATAAACAAACCTGGAAGGGGTCCCAAGTTGATCATCTTCAACCCTAATTTCTTATTGATACCGGTTATGTATGTCAGCCATAGTAACAACTGGATATTCTACCAGATTTTATTTCAATTGCTGTGAAGTCAACGAGCTTCGAATGTTGAGTCCGTGGGTGAAGGCTTGAATGTGCCAATCATCCGCTATCGATGGCAGGTCCATTTGTTCCATTTGAAACCGGGACACAAATTCTCTAAGCATCTCATTGTCCCTCTATTTTACTTTGAAAACGTCAGACATTCTGATCTCGACCTTGATAGCCCTGGCGTGTGCTTTCACGAAGGAACTTGAAAGCATAACAAATGAGTTAATAGAATTAGGATGTAGGTTGTGGTACCATATCATAGCTCCATTTGACAGAGTTTCCCCGAACTTTTTTAGCACAACATATTAGATCTAGTAATCTTCCAAGTCATTCCATTTGATGGCGCACGCATAGGAGGTCACATGCTCGTTTGGGTCTATCATTCCGTTGTAGTGAGGAATCTCGGGCATGCAAAACTTCTTAGGAATAGGCTTTAATGCTGCGCTTCGAGAGAAAAGTTTTTGAAAAAACTTCTTGGAATCCAGGACTTTTAATATCGGGGGTGCCCTGCTATTTGATCGACCCTAGAATTGTAGGTTTCCACTTTTTTATCATTGGCTTCGATTTTATTCTCTCCTAATTCTACTTGTTTTGTCACCTCCTTGAGAATTTTTATGATCTCAGGGTTTGTCACCGATTCACTTTTATTTGGTCTCTCCATGATCGTTTTATTTATGCGAGGGACTTCGTGGTACGGATCGTGCTCAATCCTGCTAGGGGTGCGGCTTTGATTCTGGAGCTAGGCTATACCTGCCTGTTGAGCCTGTAACATTTCGAAGATTACCCGCAAGTTGATCCCATAATCTTCACCGTCGTGCATATTTTGTGCAACTGACCGGACCTGCGAATACTATTCTCAGGACTGGTTGGCAAATTTGCGTTGATGGCCAAGTGTGAGCTAGCGTTGATGGGGTCCGCAACTGGAACTCCATTGGGGTCGACGAGTGGCATGTCATTTGCGGGTGCTATATTGTTGTTCTCGCCATGTTGGCCGGATTTAGCATCCATGTTCAGTGGGGAGACTGGGAGTTCGATATTTCAAACTTTAACTTGAAATCGAAAGCACTCCAAAGAACAAGTGTAAAATAGGGTGTGTTATTGAAGTTTGTATCAAACATCCACTATTATCCTTAGCCCCACGGTGGGCACCAAACTATTTACCCTGAATTAGATAACAATTGAATTTGTAAGTGGTTTTACGAATACGCAAATTATTTTGGCACAAAGCTATAAATTTGATTAGATTGAACAAGTAAAGATGAAATAAATTCAAACCACATGAATAAGACAGTTTCGGCCTTAGTGAAATTATTCACCCTCGATCCGGGCATGCTATTGTCAAAATTGATGAACAAGTGAAGAAAGGTAAATAACAGATAAAATGATAATATATTGCCTTGAAACGCGTGTTACAATTGTTTTATGAGTAATTAGACCCCCTTATATAGTAGGGAAGTTCTACATTAGGTACAATTCTATAAAAGGTAAGAATCTTCTGATTAACTGATTGTCGGTTCCCTATAGATTCATGCCGAGATCCCCGCCCTGATATCCGGTTGGTCAGGGATATTTTGGCCTTCCATTGGTTATGCTCGATTGTCGACAATGTCCTTCAAAGTTGATAGAGGCTAGGACCGATTTTTGAACTATGACCTCGATATTCCTGAGGGCAGGCATCGTGTCCCAAGGCTCTAGCTCGATGGGACTTTCGGCTTGATTTTGGTCCCTTGTCATCACATCTCGAGCCTAGCTTATCTTGTCGAAAGTCAAGGTGCATCGTGAGCTCGGTTTTACCCGTCTACTTCTTAAAGAGTTGAAAACAAGGCAAGTCTCATGTAGCAGCGAAAGCATGATTTTAACTTAGTGGATTCAATATATAATGTATGTACATGAAAAAAATTGACTTTCCATACATAGTAATTTTCAGGCGAAGGGAATTCGGCTTAACCCCCTTCTGCCTATCTAGCTCCGCCCCGGACTCTATCGTCGCGCCTTGGTTCGAACAATCATCTTCTCACCATTTGGAATCCAGCTCGTTGGCTGTAAATTCAGAGGCTTGGCCTCATTATATATATATTAAAATTTTTGAAATCTCTATTCTTATTATTGTATTATTAAAACAGGCCTACATTTCGATATCATTAATTTTTGACGAAGTCTAGAGTATGGTTGTGCGTTAAGAGAATTGAAGATAAGGCTGCTGTTGGAGAGTCTTATACTCAACAAACTTCAACTCTCAAACACTTTGAAATTAGTTCTGTTGCTGACTTTATATTGGCTGGACTTCACATTGTTGGGAATAAACCCCCACTATAATAATATTCACGGTAATAAAAGTGAAATAATAATGCAGCACCGTGATACGGTAATCAACAAGAATAAAAGAGAGACTACGACACCAAGAGTTTTACGTGGAAAATCCTTCTGAATAAGGGTAGAAATCATGACCCCGAGAGGAGAAACTGATATCACTATAGTAAGGAATTTAACAATTTGTAAGCCCGAGAAAAATACTACAAAGATCACTACAATACTCAAAAAAAAATAACTCTCATTTGATATTTCCATCGCACTATAATATCGCTCACACTCTCTATTTTACTCACAGACTATTTTCTTATATCCTATTTGTGATGCCTCAACATTTCTTTCTCTCTTTGATGGTGTGTCTGAAGAAGTGAGAAAGCTCCTCTTTTAATAGGAGAAAATAACCTTGGGCTGCAGGTGTGCTATAAGAGAATTTTAATTCTCCTCCACATCTTTGCATACTTTGGCTCCAAGTAAAATCTAGCACCAAGCTTCTCTGCCAAAGTAAATTCATAGGCAAAATAGGCACAAGGTTATTGCCAATTATCGCCAATTAAAGGGATGGACCCCACAATCTCCGCCTCAAGTCCCATTCAACTGAAGAAGGTAACATTAGGCTTTTTTAGTACATACCGACAAGTTCTTTGCATAGCTCGAACTTGTCTTTTGGTACTACCTTGGTCAGCATATTCGAAGGATTCTCACTTGTATCGATCTTCTTGACCCGTATAGATCTATCTTCTATCTTTTCTCGAATCCAGTGATATCTCATGTCGATATGCTTCGTCCTTGCATAATAGATGGTATTTTTTCTCAAGTCTATCGTACTTTGGTTGTCACAATAGACTATATGTTCCTTCTGGTGCCATACCATCTCTTTGTCTGCTTCAGTAGCGGCAATATACTCTGCTTCAGTTGTAGAGACTGTGATGCATTTCGACAACTTAGATTTCCATGATATAGCTCCCCCTGAAAATGTGAACAGGTATTCAGTAGTAGATTGACTGCTTCCCAGTGTTCTTTTCCAGCATTTTCAAGGAACCTTCTAACAACACCAACTGCAAGAGCAATATCAGGTCTGGTGCAGAGCATTGCATACATCAAGCTTCCGACTGTTGAAGAATAAGGAACTCTAGACATGTTCCCTTTCTCCTCCATTGTTGTAGGACACATCTTCCTGCTTAACTTTAGATATCAAGCGGTATGTTGACTGGCTTAGAATTGTTTATTTTGAATCGTTCTAGTACACGTTCAATGTACGTCTCTTAAGATAGCCACAACTTTCTGCTTGTTCGCTCTCGAACTATCTTCATCCCCAGAATCGGTTGTGCTGGTCCAAAGTTCTTCATATCAAATGACTTAAACAAATCCCTCTTCAACTTTGCAATCATCTTTGTGTCTTGTCCTATAATCAACATGTCATCCACATACAATAATAATATAATAAAGTTGTAATCAAAAAAAACTTTTGAAGTATACACATGGATCAGAATAAGTCTTTGTGTAGGTTTGACTTTTCATGAATGAGTCAAACTTCATGTACCACTGCCTTGGTGCCTTCTTTAACCCATAAAGACTCTTATTCAATATGCACATCATGCGTTTCTTTTCAGCTACTTCAAATCCTTCTTGTTGCTCCATATAAATCTCCTCTTCCAAATCTCCATGAAGAAATGCATTTGTCACATCCAACTGCTCCACTTCAAGATCTAGGCTAGCTGCCAAGCTCATGATTGTTCAAATAGAAGTCATTTTAACAACAGGTGAGAAAATTTCGTCAAAATCAATATATTTCTTCTGTTCCAAGCCTTTAACAACCAATCGAGCTTTGTATCTGTCCAGCTTGCCATTTCCATCTTTCTTGAGCTTAAAGACTCACTTATATTTGAGTCGTCTTTTACCCTTTGGAAGTTCAACCACATTGTATGTGTCATTTCTCTGTAGATATTCCATTTCTTTTTGCAATGCTTTTATCCAGTGGTTCTTTTCTAGATGGGACAACACCTCCTTAAGAAGTTTTGCCCCTCCCCCCCATCACTGATGAGGACATACTCTGTGGAAGGGTACCTGCATAACTCTACCCTTGGCCTTTTTGATCTCCTTAGAGGATCAAGTTGTTCTTCTCCCTGAGCGGGGTGCTCCACTTGCTCGACATCATCATCAAGTTTCTCCCCCTGATCCATAACCTTATCAAGTTGCTCCCCTTTCTTGGCAACCTCGTAGGTCGTACATTTTGCACTTGTGGCATAGTTAGAAGTAGAAGAAATGGTAACAAGGTTAGGGATTATACCATTCTTGGCCTTTTCTAACTGGTCATCTTCAGTTCTATCTTCACTTTCATTTAAGACTATATCTCTGATTCTGATGATCTTATGCTTTACAAGATCCCACAGTTTTTATTTGAACTCTTCATCTCCATATCCGATGAATATGCAGAGAACGCATTTATCACCCTACTTTGTTCTCTGCTCTTTTGGTACATGTGCAAAAGCTTTGCAACGGAACACCTTCAGATGCGGGTAGGACACCTCCTTATTGGTCCAAACTCTCTCTGGGATGTCAAACACCAATGGAATTGATGAACTCCTATTGATCAGGTAACAGGCTGTCTGAACTGCTTCACCCCATAATGCCTTAGGCAGTTTAGCCATTCTATGCATGCTTCTCACCTTCTCAACAGTGGTGCGGTTCAACCTCCCTGCTACACCATTGTGTTGTGGGGTTCCATGAACTATCATTTTATGTCTGATCCCATGGCTCGAATAGTACTCATGAAATTCCCTTGAAGTGTACTCACATCCATTGTCACTTCGGAGACGCTTTAGTTTTTGGCTTGTCTCCCTTCCCACCAGAGCATGCAACTTCAAGAAAACTTAAAACATCTAATCTTGGGTTTTCAAGATATAAACCCACAATTTTTGTGAAGCATCATCAATAAAAGTAATGAAATATTTGTTACCGCCCATCCATTATATCTCCACTGGACCACAAACATTAGAATATACCAAATTAAGTATATTCAATTTTCTTTCAAACCATGTCTGAAATGAGGCTATATGTTGTTTACCAAATAAATAGTAGTCACAAGGTTTTACTATCATTCCTTCAGCATAAAAGATGAGTGATTTCATAGCAAGAATATGCAATCCCTTCTCGCTTATATGACCCAATTTTTTGTGCAACAAATCTGCAGAAATCTCATCTTGTGCCGCTTTATATTCACCTCGGCATATTTCAGCATTTGTCCTGTACAACATGCCATAAGTAACTCCCTTTGCAATCAGCAATGCTCCCTTGGCGAGTCTCTACTTTTTATTTGCAAAATAGTTCTTGTATCCATCTCGGTCTAAAGCCCTTCACGAGATCAAGTTCATCTGCAAATCAGGTACATGCCGTACGTCCTTTAAAACCAATGTGCATCTAAAATTTGTATTGATAAAAATTTTACCAATCCCCGTAATCTTTGAGTAACCTGCGTTACCCATTTTCACAGTCCTGAAATCACATGCTATATATCTGCAAAAAAAATTCCTTATCAGTGTGGCATAGTAAGATGTTGTTGTATCAACAATCCATTCCGATGTTGGACCTGCCAAGTGTATACATTCCTCTTCCTCATTTATGAAGAGTACAACAATATCATTATTTGGCACCATGGCGGTTGTGTTGTCGTCATTTTTTGGCCACTAGTTTCACCTTTGCCCTTCCATGGGGGTTGTGTTGTCATCATTTTTTTGGCCACTACCATGTGCGGTGTCTTCATTAATTAACATATTTACCATATCATCTGTAAGTACAACCCGATTGCATTAGTAGCCTTTTCATCCAAGTCAGCTCAATCCTCAACGTTCATGGTATCAGGGTTTTTGGCATCAACATCTAGTACCTTGGGTAATCTATGTTGAATGAGCAGATCTCTAATCCTTCTTTGCCATGTTGAGAACCCGCTATCTCCATTGAATTTTGCTACCTCGTACTTTAATTCGGACATTTTCTTTACCGAATATAGTACTACCAACCGTGAATAGTATTTCTGTGAATGAGCAGAACTTGTGCTCTGTACTAGTTTTTGGGAATAAACCCCACACAAGAATAATATTCACGATAATAAAAGCGAAATAATAATGCATCACCGATATACGGTAATCAACAAGAATAAAAGAGTGACTACGATACCGAAATTTTTACGTGGCAAACCCTTCTGAACAAGGAAAAAAACTACGACCCCAAGAGGAGCAACTGATATCACTATAGTAAAGAATTTTACACTTTGTAGGCCCGAGTGAAATAATACAAAGACCACTACAACACTCAAAAAATAACGCTCGTTTGATATTCCCACATCTCTACAATATCGCTCACACTCTTTGTTTTCCTCACAGACTACTTTCTTATACCCTGTCTGTGATGTCTCACTCTTTTTCTCTCTCTTTGTTGGTGTGTGAAGAAGTGAGAAAGCTCCTCCTTTTATAGGATAAAATAACCTTGGGCTCCAAGTGTACTACAGGAGAATTTTAATTCTTCTCCATATCTTTACATACTTTGGCTCCAAGTAAAATCTTCCACCAAGTTTCTCTGCCAAAATAAATTCATAGGCAATTAGGCGCAAGGCTATTGCAAACTATTGCCGATCAGTGGGATGGACCCACACACACCACCTTAATATCTCAATCAAAACATTGATTCAAACTGGAATAATCAATAAATACATTCAAGTTCTCCGATTTAGAATCCGAACATCCAATAGAAAACGTTAGGAAAAAGGTGGGCTAACCCAAAACTGTACAAACTTTTTGAATGTTTTGATAAACTTGATGTGAGACATTATATAACTCAATATCTTCCCTTGTAGGTAAGCATATTCTATGTTCAACGGTGAACTGGATACGGATTACCATAACACTTCATCAAAGGTTGGTTTCGATCGAATGAATTCACACATTCAACGCAAAACCTATAAGTAGTAGGTGAAGTAGCTCGAGATCATCTTAAACCCCTTCGTGCGCATACAATCTGATAATCTTTTTA
Organism: Nicotiana attenuata; assembly: GCF_001879085.1. Lineage (NCBI taxonomy): Eukaryota > Viridiplantae > Streptophyta > Magnoliopsida > Solanales > Solanaceae > Nicotiana > Nicotiana attenuata. The sequence goes on from NC_031997.1 coordinate 13,111,818, forward strand.
TTTCGTGCATAATGTAATTGTTTACCCTTAGATCGGGTAACAACAAAAAATTTACGCGTTTTAAGAATACGTGGATTGATTCAATACAAATAACCAAAAATATTAGATAAACGAATTACAGAAAAAATGAATGATCAAACCAATTGTAACGTTACGGCCTAACTCGAACTTCGATTGAACAATAGTTTTGCCCTCGATCGGATACTTGGTTCGAACCCAATTCCGAATGAAGAACAAACAGTTAAGTAAGAACTTTTGAAATAGCTACAATGCAGAAAATGAATATGTATATTGTCTTTATTAGCGTGTTAGAATGTGTCTCAAAAGAAAAAACCTCCCATTTATATAGTAGAAGAGTTTCATCTCTAGTACAAGTCTAAAAAAGCTAAAAATTTTCCTTTCTCGTTAATTACTTATCTGTAACTGACGAGCGAGATCTGTACCATTGGCCATGTACGAATTTTACGGCCCTTTATCCATCGTGTGTAACCATTTACCGTGTTTTCCGAGGTTTTAGAACTCGTTCGGGGAGGATCACTTTATCAAGCCCGGTGATGAACACATCGTTTTTCTTTCGTAGTTCTCAATACGGAAGGTTCCCGACCTCGATTTAAGTCTTGTGCGTCCATGCCCTTCTTCCATTTTCCTCACCGGGAAATCTAGGTATGCTCTATCCCTGATTTTACCCGAAATAAATAGTCCCCTCATTTTCTGGAGAGTAGGTTTTCCGAAACCATGGAAAACGATAGGTGAACCCCGATTTCTTCCCTCTTTCGTTATAACTGAGATGACAGTTAAATCAAAATGTCCTATCAGTCGCGTCGTTCTGACTTTGAACACGTGTTAGTCATTGGCTGGTTGTCTTCGAATGCGAAATATCGAGCATTGATTTCCTTTTCCCATATAAAAGCCTCAACTCCATTCACTTCGTCCACTTTCTGATTCTAGACTTTACCTTCGATCATTCTAATAGCTTTTAGCTTCCCCAGATCTTCATACATTGTTCACTGAGCCTTCATGTCTTCATCTTCATCTTCATACATATTCTTTGATCCTTCATCCCAGACCTTCAAACCTTAATACCATTTTCAAATCTTCATATTTTTCTTTAGACCAGCATTTTCAAGATTATAATGGGTCAGTGCCTCAGCATGCTGCCCCTTCATCTTCCCACCCGGCCGCAGATGCCAAGGTGGCCATTTTCGAGGTGGCTCAAGAGCCCCCCATGAAGAGCTTCATACCCAAGAGCTGCTCTATAAGGGAAAACTTCAAGGTCGAGAAGGCATCTAGCCAACAAGATCGAGGCAAGGGAGCATGGAGATACATATGCTCCGTCATCGAAGAAACCCTACCCGTAGTACGAGCGAAATGTAAATGGAGGGTATAGACGTGGTCGTTCCCAGTCCTAACGACAATATTACCACTCACATGAAGGGTTATCTTATTGCTTACACTTATCTCTTCATGCCCGCCCTGATTGACCCCATAGCCATTACTTTCAATAAAAGGTACAAGGTGTGCCTTGGGCAAATACACCCGTCCTTCCGGAGGATCGTGATCCTCCTACGCCATTTTGTGAACAACACCGAATCTCCTCGGTTCTCCCTTAACCATCTACTTCACCTGTATAGTCCCCGAATCTTCTAAGGGGGATCGAGGCTGACAGGGGAGGATCCTTGTGGTTGAAACCGAAGACCTGATTCCCTCTGAGTTTCTTCCATACCTCGAGGAATGGAACACATCCCGTAAGTATTGTCCTTCTTGGGTATTTCTTCCTTTTTATTCTTTCTCTCATTGCTTGTGTTTGTGGTCATGCAGCTGTTGCCCAAGTTCCTGATGCAATCCTGCGATTCAAGGAGTGGATCAAAGGGATCTATAAGCAGATGTTGTACTCCGAGCACGCATGGCACAAACATTCGAAGGGAGAATGGGAAGCCCATTCTCATGGTGAGGTTCTTCCCTGAATAGTTACTGCCACGCTCTTAACTTACACAGTGCTAACCTTTTCTATTTTGTTATAGGTCTGCCTAAGACCACAGAACATAGGCCGCTATATGAGGACGAGTATTCTTCCTCGCTTGCCGAGCCCTCTCTTTTGGGACAGCCCGGGGCTACTGCGGAGGAGGAGAAGAAGAAGAAAAAGTTAAATTCCTCGGGTTCCCCAAACCCAAAGGTGAAGAGGACGAAGAGGGCAGCCACCCAGTGCGAAAGCTCAAGAAGAGCATAAAGTCACGGGTACCGGATTTTGACCCACTCTACCAGATCAAGTCTGAGTTCGAAGAAGACGACCTCTTCATCGCTTATAGGTAGACCTTTAATGAGGGGGAGCAGGAAACGACTCAGAAAAAGGACCTTAAGGTCGATCCCTTTCTAACTCAAGAACCTAAGGGGGATACGAAGGCTGGAGCCTCCTAGGAAGTCGCTCCTATTCCGAAGGAGGTGACCGGTGTCATCGACATCGTGGAGATGCCTTCCTATACATAGTCCATGCTCGAAGAGGCCCAAGAGGGCAAAGAAAAGGCAAGTGAGGGAGCGGAGGGTCTAGATGATGCTCTCAACACTTTTTTCGACGACATGGACCTGGCTGCACTGGAGGATTTTTCTGGGCTTGGTCACTTGAAGGTCCCGTAGAAGGACGTGCCCTTGGGACCTGGAGGGCTGAGTTCAAGCACAAAACTAGTGAAGCAATTTCCTGCTCTAAGCGTGGACCCTGGGTGCAAGAGACTAGTCATTCTCACAATCCCGGAGGATGCGCGGATCCTGTCCACTCCGGTGGGCCTAGCCAGCTACCTCTGATGCCTGGAGACCGAGGAGGATCAGGAAAAGATGAACGAGGTGAGCAGGTCAGGTCTCTTCAACGAGATGCAACAGGTACTGAACTGGGTAAGGCGTTAATCCTTTTGTACCCCTTTGTGAATCTTTCTCTAGTCTTTGATGTCCTATACTAACTTCATTGTTTTTCAGGCTTCGATGCTTCATCATGAAAGCTTCCTCTGGTACCACTTGATGATTAACCAGCTTGAGTTTGAGTTCAAAGAGCAGGTCCAAAAGAAGGACATGTACATGGTTCTTAGTGAGTAACAAGACGAGACCCTTAGAGACCTTCTAATTATCCAGGCCGAGATGGAAAAAGCACAGAAGGAGGCCTCGACCCTGAAGCAGGAACACACTGACCGGGTTTAAAAGGTAAAGATCTTCGAAGCTAAAAACGAGTAGCTAGTCGTGGTGACTAACAACACAACTTTGCAGGTCCAATAGAAGATATACCTGATCGACCAACTACGGGCTGAGATAGACGAGGTCAAGGCCACGATCGAAGTGTGGAAGGGAAGGATGGACCTGCTGGCTTTGGAGAGGGAAGTTGCAAAGGTAGAGCTGACATCGGTAGAGAACTAACTTGGGGTGGCGAAGGACAAAGCTGATAAGTGGTCTCGGCTGAATGATGATCTTCGAGCACAGCTTAGCTCGGCCATCATGAAACGGGATGCTCTCGGATGAGAATATGAGGAACTGAAGTCCAAATTGGATATAACCTCTGCTAATGCCAAGGAAATGGTGGCACAGTACAAGTACGATGTGGAGGCATCCGAGACCCTCTTAAAGACGAAGATTGAATACTTAAAGAAACTATCCCGAAAAGAGACGCTTGAAGAGATCCACACCCGATGTTTTGACCCATCGGCCGAGATTGAAGAAGCTAGGAGGCTTGAGGCTGAGGCAAACGAGCTCTACGAGCATGAGGGTCCGGAAGGCTCTGAGGTTTCCAAGGGCTTTAAGGGCTTCGACGGTTCTGGCGCGGGCCCCGATGAAGACCAGGCGTAGATGCCTTAGTATTTTTCAAGTTTTTTATTTTTTCTTATGAATTGTTTTTGTTTATTTTGAGGTCGTTTATCGGGACTTTGTAAATATATTTGGGAATTTAAAATTATTTCTCTTTTGGCAATATCGTGTCTTTACTTTTCCAACGTCTTCTTGCATTTTCTATTTGAGTATTATTTTTGATGCCTTAGCATAGAATCAGATGTAGTTATTGGGCATTCATTTTTCGGAGGTTCGAACGAAGCACGACTTTGATGCAACTTTGTTTACTTGTGGCTTCGAACCCTCAGTGAGACCGGAGATTTTCACGTTGCTTAAGTGTTTTTAGATGATGTTTTTACCAAGGGTAACATTTTAGTAGGTATCGAATTTTTGTAAGGGCCTTACTTTCTTGTTACGGATTTCAGACGTCTCCGTGTCGTTGTTAGGGTGGTCATAGCCTTTTAGATTTGGTCACCGCCTAATATGTTCGGTGCCTCCGGGATTTGGTAGCCAAGGTTGTCCAAATTTTCTTCGAGCTACAATCCTCGAGTAGGGGCAGCCCGTGACCTTTAGGATTCGGGATCGAAGAAGCAAAAATGCGTAGTAACAAAGTGTAAGGGAAGTGGAAATTTCTTCCATTTCTTAGTAAGCAAGATACACGGTCGAAAACTCATAAAAACTCGTGCCATGGTTAGAGTGGACTATGTAGGCATGGTTTAGACGACCGTTTGGCCCTTAGAACGAATCCTAACCACCAAGCCATAGCTTTTAGCACATAAAGTTTTCTTTTTCCCTTGCTAAAGACCTTAATCCGAGGGTATTTGCCCCCCCCCCCCCCAGTATTTGAAGTCAAACTCGTTAGGGCTCGAATACTGTTGACCTGCAGCAAACGATCATTGACTCCGGTTCGAAACCGGTCTTCAAATCTAAGTTAGCAGGTTTTACTGTTGCCTCATTAAAAACCTTGTCGAAAAACTCACTTCGGGAAAAAATTGATTCAAGAGAAAAATAGTGTAACACGTGCTTTCAGACCTAATAGCCACATCTATCCTTGGCCGATTTCTTGTGAACGTTAGTCTATTTATAAGTTGATTAAAAGTAATTGAGTTCATACCTTAGCAGTAGTACCACTTTAAATATGTCACGTTCTAGCTGTTTGGCAGTTGTTGTTGATACCCAATTTTTCCCTGTATATTTTTTTTTACTTTCAAAATATCATATATACGCATATATAAGCATAGCTAAGCTTTTTGGCATTTTTCCTAATTTTTAATGTTTTTAAAGTCAATTTATCGTCCATTTTTTATACTGTGAAATTCAATAATTATTCCCAAACTAGCATTTTTTGGTGAATAATTTATTTCGTTCACATATTTACACTAAGATATAATTAAGGTAATTTTTGCGTATTTTTATACATTTGTTTGGTATTTTTAAGCTAAATTACATATAATTGCAAGCCTACTTTACAATTAGCAGCATTTTATAATTATAAAATCACTTTTAGTATTTTTACATTAATATTTATATGTTATTAATTAGCCTACCTTTAATATATTTTCAAATCATTTTTTTACTATTTTCATAAAATAACAAAAGGGGAAGTTGGCTATTTAACAAACAGCCCTTATTATTTCAATTATAGCCAAATTGGCCACACCCCTATCAGATTTTTAAATGGCCCAATACCCTATTTAAACCAACCCAGCCCAATCCCCAAAATAACCCGGTACAATCTTTTTTTTAATCTGAGTCGTTGATCAAATGAGATCAACGGCCCAGATTTAATCCCCATTATTAAAATCAATTACCCCCCCCCCCAAACCCCCTAATTTCTTTGAGACCGTCTCTCTCTCTATATCGTCTCTCCCTCTCCCTTCTCTCTAGAACCTTCTGGTTCTCTCTTCTCCGATAAACTCCACCGCCTCTCCGGCCGCCTCCAATCTCACCCCATTCGACCATCAACTGCCATGAAACCCTAGATCACTGGTTCTCTCTATTTTTGAGACCCCAAAACCCCTACCATGTGAATCAGTCCCTAAAAAGTCCTGCCTGGTTTGTTTTCCGGCCATCTCCGGCCACCTCCCTTTCACCAAGGCTCCGATGGGCCTCTAACCGTCCTGTTCTATACTTATAGGACCTTCGAGGTTTATGGACCATGGTGGTTGAGACCTAGGGTTCTTGGCCCTGCTGCTCGTGGGTTCTCCGATGTGATTTCAGGCGAAATCACACCCTATGTGTCACGATCTATGAAGTTTCGACAGGTTCTCTCAACTTTTATTAGGGTTTCCCCTTTTGAAACCCTAACTCTCTCCTGAATCTCTCAAAACAGTGCTATTCTCATGCCATTCTCATGATTTCTTCTGTGTTCTTCTTATTCTCGAGTTTATTCTGAAAGATCTTCAACTTTGAATCATTTTTTTTACTTTCTTTGAAAATTAAGGTTTCTTGGATTTCTTTTACGCATGCTCTCAACTGATTTTTTTATGATTAATTCTTTTCTTTGTTTATTCTAACCTATTTCTATGCTCTTACTGTTTTAATTTGACTCTGCTAAAAACCCTAATTTCTAAAAATGTTTACTCGTTTGATTATAGGTGTTGGCATGTCTCTTTGCCTTGACTATGTGTGTTAGACTAATTTTCCTGGCCTTATCTCTATGTGATTACGCGTGTTAGCACGATTCTCTTTACTCTGATTCTATGTGTTTAGCATGCTCCTTCGTTTGATTGTGTGTGTTAGCCTGATGTCCCTTGATCTTTGTTAATGTTTCATGGTCACCATGCTTCGAATATGTCCTGCTGAATCTTAACTTGTTTTCACTAGCTCTGAGTGATTGTGTTTGTTCATCTCTTGTTCCCTTTCTGTCTATATAGCTAATTTTGCTCGCTACTTTTGTTCATTAACCTCTATTTATATGTTAAAAATGCAGAATCATGACTTCACATGACTGATTCTGATTTTCCTTGATTGATTGGTAATTCAAAAAACTTTCTTTCAAAAAACCCTAGCATTCTACTCGCCCGTTTGAATTAATTGATTTTTGTTACCTTGTTTGTTATAGTACTCTGTTCTTTTAAGTCTTTACTAAGTTAAGATTTTCCTGAATTTGGTCTTAATTGGCTACTATGTGCAATACTGAATCTCGATTTTTCTTTATTTATTCATACACTGATTTTCCTACTTGCCATATATGGTGCTGAATATTTTTGTTTGATTTTGATTCCCTTAATTAATGGGAGTACTTCCGTGATTCTTCAATTAATCGATTCCGAGTTCTTCAATTAACATATTTCTGTGATTTTTACCTTATTTTACCCCCTACTTTCAACTATAAATACCCTAAGTCTTTTACACAAACAGACGACAGTCTTCTGACTTACACACCACTGAATACTTTCAAATCTGCATTCTCTCTTGCTCTCTTGCTCTATTACTCTTCTCTGCTCCTGTTTATTATTAGCCGAGTGAAAGCCAAGGCTAATATAGTGTTACTCCTTTATCTTTGCATCCTGCTTTTGCTCTTTTACTGGTATGTCCTGATTAATTTTTCAAGTCTCACACCAATGTGTTTATTTTTGTTTCAGTCCATTATCTTTGTAATTTTCTTCTACTTATGCTTCTCTTGCTCAATGTGTGATTGATTCTTTGCTTTAATACTTCACCATGTCTTCTGATTTACATGTTAAGTCTAACTTTGTTTACTCCTAATTTTATTTGCTATGCCTATGTCCTGTTGTCACACATTAGCATGCCTAATTTTGCTACTTCCCAGTCCCCTGAATCCCCTGATTCTGTGTAGTCCTGTTCATTAAACCTGCATCCCTTTTAGCATTGTGTGATCTATTTGCTCCCTTTCCCCATGATCATTGTATGCAATCTTATGCTACTGTTTCTGTTGTTTCTTTCTAAACAAACCCCCTTGTTTTCTTAAAACTCTTCTTTTAAATACTTCTTCCTGCACTTCACACTATTCTTAGAAAATAGGTTCTGCCCCCGTCGTGTTAGCATTGCTTTGCGTACCTCTGAGTACTCACTGAGCTTTGACACACAAGGCTGGTATTCCGCACTGCACCTATCCTGCATTCTTCTAAAATGTCTAGGTGCTGGTATTGGCCTGGGACCCAATGGGGTCCTAGGGAGCTTTGCCGCACCTAGACCATGGCAAAGGCTGTGAGCTCGAAGGGGTTTGAGATTGGAAGATTGGGCATGATTGAAGGCTCCCTATAGCATAGCTTCTTATTTTTCTGTTCTTTAGTATTCTAATTCAGATGTTACTGGTTTGTAATAATTTGTAAACAAACAATTGGGGGTGAATACTGAATATATGGGAGGGTTATGCATGCTTAGTATAAATCATGGGTAGAAAACATGCTTATAGGATTTTTATTTATTTATTTGCGCAATAGACAACCTGTATAGGTCATGCATCTCATTCATTAGAGATCCTGCTTTAGGCTCTTTATTTTCAGACTGTCATTACGCTCATCATGTAACCACGATCAGTTAATAACCAGCGATAATTAAGAACAAGCCAAATAACTTGTCATTACTGCATTGGCATATTAGAAATCATGTTCTTAGGAACTCTTATGTGCATTAGATATCCTGCCCATAGGACTTCTCACTTGTTCGAGTTGCAGTGGTTAATTCAGGTTAGTCCAATAACAGTGTTAAAATATGGCTAAGTAGTTTGAAATGTTTTTCTGCAAACACCTTACCACGCGTACCTTTATAAATCAGAATCGAATAGGTGTGTCCATTCCTTTATAAATAATCAGATAATGTATAACGACGCCTAGGAAAGCCTTAGGCCCGTTAAGAACTGATCAGTTGTGTGTCTATTAGCCTAAAACTCACCAACTTCCTTAAGTTTAAACTCTGCCGTTCCTATTCTTGTTTTGATTTTCTGAAGTTTACTCAACTTTTCCTTAAAACAAACTCTGCTAAAAAATAATTCTGAAATGATGCGCCAATTTACTTTCACTGAGTGCTAATTTGTTTTATGTGTCTGCAAATCCCTGGGTTACCTATCTCTGCCCAGAATCGTGCTATTATTGTTACTACTTTCTTTTTTTTTTTCTAAAATCAAGTTTTAACCGCTGTAAAAGTCCCTACCCTTTTGAGACCATAATAATGTTTAAGTCATGCTACTTATGTGTTTTGTTGGAGGAGGTGTACATGGGCCTTTACATGTTTATATGCTCTCCCCCAACATGCAGTATGTGTTTTTGTATGTCGCCATAGATTTTTGTCCTTTGAAACCAATCAGCCTAATATCCTACCCTTTAGGATTAGTAGTCCTAAGTGCCTCTGCGACTGATAGGATGGGGGCGGGTAATAGCATGCAATAGGTAAAATGAGACCATTTCGCGTTTAGTACCTTAACGGGATGGGAAAGGGTAGATATGGATATGATGACCACGCGATAACACCACGTGTATAAACGGTTACCGGGTGTTGTGTGGGGTGATCCATATTATGTATAAACCTAGGACCCATTCCCTTATTTGTCCACTTTTATTTCAACTATTTTCTTTCACAAATTTCAGCTTTTAAAATTGTCTTAACTGTATGGAATTTCCCTCCTTTACTCGTTTATTCAGAATTTAAAATGGTTTCTCCTACCAAATTTCATTTTCTTTAACGTTTCTAATTTCTTACAACTGTTATGTGAAGACCCCTTTTGTATTTGTAATGCTTGTTTATTGATTGCATTTGAAGTCACAATATAGCATGGCCGGGAACCACACTAGTGGATCTTGAGGGGTGCCTAACACCTTCCCCTCGAGATAATTTCTAGCCCTTACCCGAACTCTGGTTTTCCAACTCAAAAAAAAAGCGTAGTGTCCTAATGCACTTAATCATTAGGTGGCGACTCTTCAAATCCAAAAACCCAAATCCCAAACGGGAATAGAGTTGTCTTCCCAAATGTCGTAAACCCGATATCGCGAGGAAAAGGGGGCGTCGACAGCATGGCGACTCTGCTGGGGATTTCTTTAGGCTTTTCCCACTTCATGTAATGTGTGACTTTATTGCTTCTTTATTGCTTTATTTAATGTCCTTATTAAAAACTGACTTGGCTTTTTGTTTCTTTTTCTTTAACCCTTTCATTTACTACTTTCCTTCAATACCGTTGTAATTTTTGAGCAATTATTGTAATCATTATTTCATTTATGAACGTGAAAATACGTGACAACTTGCTTCATTCTTATAATTGCATCTTCAACATCATATTCCACTCGTGCCAAACAAATACCATAGCAACGCTTATAATGAGTTGTTGCGCAGGCAAAGGCATATTTTCGGTAAAACCAGTCGATCAGCAGTACAGTCAACGGTTCCGTGCCTTTCCCTCTTGAGTTGTCCGCTCAAGGGTACCGGTCTAATACCCCATAGAAACCTTATTCTGCTTAACTGTGCATGCATCACTGTCAAACCTAGCCGAGTAAGTTATGTCGTCCACATAATGACTCTTTAAGACAGCCTTGTCCAAAGTCCACTGGGCTTCCCTGGAACCCAAACGGACAACACTATATTCTGTGCATTTATTTGGAGAACTAAATGCCATTTTGCTTATTATAGGTTTAAATAGTCGAGTCCGAGGGGGTATGGTCTTAACCCTTTTGTTTTGCAGAAAATGGAGAACAAGGTCCCCGACTTCGGTATGGTCAGTATACCCTCACTCTTGCTGGCCTGGTGGAGGAATCTCCCATCAAGTGACCAAATCAACGAATGGAAAGAGAGGGTCACCAAGGCTAGCCAAAAGCTGGAGTATTTGGAATACAATCTGCTGGAATTGGAAGGAAAAGTGAGAAAGAGAGTCACTGACTGCCAGAATGCTGAGGGAAATGAAGGAGAGCGCCTGGCAAAGGCATTTTTACTGGAGAACCTACGCGAGCTGGAAGATTTGATCAACGAGAGCATTCAACCTGGGGAAGGTCCTTCTGGGACCAAATAGATAGGATTCTTTTCTTTTTGCTTTAAAATGTAATAAGGCCCACGGCCATTAATGACATTTTATTTTTCTGCTATTTTTTAGTGTCGTTTTGGGATTCGTCTTATTTTTATCAATAAAATGAGGCATTATAAGTTCTCCAAATCAACTTGTCGCTAGGCCTACCTCGGGCACAACGAGGCTCCCAAATTAGGACATGATTTATATTCTTGCACTATGTGTTTAAATACTGCAATGTTTTTCTCTTCAGAATACGTACTAACTTATTACCTTTTTGTTTTTACTTTTGTTTTATTCTCCTCCCTAAAAGGTTAGTTCGTGCACTCTGGCATCACCATCCTACTACACAAGATCTAAGGGCCCTCTACCTCCTCCTCCTCCAAGTCCTATCAGAAACAAGAACAAAGCAAAAATGGGAGATTTGAACAACATCAGGAAGGAGAACTCAGTTGAAAGGGTAGAGGTTCCTCAGGGTATTCAGGTTCCCAAAGAAAGTGCCGCCCAGCTCGAATAGAAGTAATTGAAATTTCAAGAAGAACTGGACCAAGTTCGGAACTTGGCAAACTTATCATTTTCCCTCACTACCCCAGACGTCAACTTCCCCAATGCTCAAAATCCTATACCTCCGCAGAACATCCCGAAACCACAAAAACATCCCGCTATCCATCAAAATTGCAACACATGTCACACTTCAAACAATACCCCGCTCCTCATTCCCGAACAACTAAATGATCATCCCCACCACACCCCCATCTATGTGGAAACCACACCACCATACACACAACCTATTTCAAGCACACCGGAGTTTGATGACAAAGACTCTCTCATCAAGAACCTGGCCGTAGAACTCAAGAAACTGACTAGCTGAGTCCAGGGCGTTGAAGGAAACAAAGGTATTGAGGGGCTAAATCATGAGGACCTTTACATTCAGCCAGACGTCGAACTTCCCGAGGGGTACAAACCTCCTAAGTTCGAGACTTTTGATGGCTCGGGGGATCCTAGAGTCCATTTGAGGACATACGGTGATAAGCTGGTCGGTGTCGGAAGAGATGAAAAGATTCGCATGAAGCTCTTCATGAGAAGTTTAAACGGTGATGCTCATCTTGGTACATTAGCCAAGACCCCAAGAAGTGGACAAGCTGGGTAGGAATGGCGTCCTATTTCATGGACAGGTTGAGATTCAATACAGAGAATGCGCCAGATGTCTTTAACATCCAGAATTTGAAGAAGAAACCTACAGAGACATTCCGCGAGTATGCTACTCGTTGGAGATCAGAGGCTGCTAAGGCCAGGCTGGCCTTAGAAGAAGAACATATGAACAGGTTTTTCGTCCGAGCTCAGGATCCACAGTATTATGAGAGGTTGATGCTGATCGAAGGCCAGAAATTCTACGACATCATCAAACTAGGAGAAAGGATTGAGGAAGGCATTAAAAGCGGTATGGTCACTAATTTTGAGGCATTGCAGGCTACCAACAAGGCTCTACAGTCGGGTGGCACGTCCAAGAAAAAGGATGTGAGTGCCGTGATGGTTGCACAGAGAACGAAATCCCCAGTAAAATACCAAGCTTACCCAGTACCTCCTCTCACATATCAGCCTATCCCTAATTACCAAGCACCTCCGCCCTCTTACCAAATCCCTCCACCTACTTACCAATCATCTCCATCCCCCACATATCAACCCACCTCACCGAGATATTCCTAACCCGCACCCGTCTACCAAGCCCATAATGCTCAGCCCTCTCACTATCAATCACCTCCTACCCGCAAAAACATCCCTAGGCCACGTCCTAACTTCGACTGTAGACCTCCCATGCAATACACCGCCATCGCCGAACCAATCGACCAGCTATATGAAAGGCTCAGAGCTGCTGGTTACGCCACCCCAATCCCTGCCATAACTCCAGAAAATCCTTCCCAATGGGTCAACACAAACAAAACCCATGCATACCATTCCGGCATGAAGGGGCATACCATTGATGAATGCCGATCTCTGAAGGATAAAATCCAAGCTTTAATTGATAAAAAGATTATCGTTGCAAAGGAACCTGCTCCTAATGTTCGCAGCAACCCTTTGCCTGACCACAATGGTGGAGGCGTTCACATGATCGAGATAGAAGATGATTGGGATCCCGAAGGGTCGATTGGATTGATTGCCGAAGGTCACGAGCCGAAGAAACCAACAGTCACACTGAATCCAATTGTAGTCCAGATCCAGCCCTCTGGGGATGCTGAAGTAAATATGTCCATACCTCTCGAGCTTGGAACACCGTCATCCACAATGACCGCAGAGCCAATTGAGGTGGAGTTTGGGTCTCCAAAGGCACCTGTACCATTTGAAGTTACTGTGTTACCTCCCAAAACAAGGGTGCCCATTCCTGTAGCAATGTCAGCCACAACACCATTCCATACACAGGCCATTCCTTGGGATTACACCGCCGAGGCGAGAAGGAAGGGGAAAGCTAGGTCTGGAGGAGCAATTGCAGCACAGGGTATGACCAGAACCGGCAGGATTTATACTCCGGAGCATTTAGTTGAACCAAGTAAGCAGGCCTCTGGATGGCCTATTGAAACAGGGCCTGATGATCTCTGGCGGAAGATACAAGCAAAAGAGTACTCGGTCGTTGATCAATTGAATAAAACCCCAGCACAGATCTCCATCCTGGCTCTGCTGCAAAGCTCTAACGCACATAAATATGCCTTATTGAAAGTACTGAGTGAGGCATATGTACCCAGCAACATAACTGGGGGAGAGATGGCGAACATGGTAGGGCAGATACTGGAGAGTCATAAAATCACTTTCCAAGAAGATGAGTTGCCCCCAGAAGGTTTAAGCCATAACAAAACGTTGCACATCACTGTGCAGTGTGAAGACTATTTCATCACTAGGACTTTGATTGACGGAGGGTCCAGCCTCAATATTTGTCCATTGGTGACTCTTAGAACGTTGGGGAAGAGACTGCATGAGATCAAGGATAGGGCTATCAACGTCAAAGCTTTTGATGGTTCCCAAAGGTCCACTATTGGGGAGATCAGTTTGTGTCTACAAATGGGACCGACTTGGTTCGACATTGATTTTCAAGTGATAGATATCCCAGCATCATACAACTTACTATTGGGACGACCTTGGATCCACGCCGCCGGAGCTGTAGCATCAACCCTGCACCAGGAAGTGAAGTTCGAGTGGAATCACCAAGAGGTTATTATTCATGAGTAGTAATCCCATATATAGTCGCCAGACCATCCCAGTGATCGGAGGAAGAAGGAAGCTAGGCGGAGAAACCTACCATCACATTGAGCGAGTCAACGGCCGTGGACAAGGACAAGTAGTGGGATAACAAGATCGAAAGTATACTAAATTGGTGTGGATACGAGCCTGGCAAGGGACTTGGCAAAAACCTCCAGGGAATCGCCAAACCCATCAAGTTGAAAAAAACATGGTACCACTTTTGGATTGGGGTATGAATACACTTAGGAGGAGTTCAACCACTGGTCGCCACTATGGCGCAGTCCTTACTACCCATTGGAGCATCCGATACCCCGTCTAGAGCAGAGTTTTCAACCAGCTGAAGTCATTTATGGGTCAGAAGAAGAGGAAGCATTAGCAGCAATGAGGAACTTATTCTTGGAAGATGATAATATGGACTGTTGCGTCATCTTCAAGGAGGAGGGGGATGAAGGCCCTTCCATACAAGCGGTGAGCCGAGGAGCACGCCTCAACAATTGGTCCATCAGAACCACAGGGGCCCGGAAAGATTCGGGGTAGCAAGGCTAAAACAGAGCACCATGCATTGCTCTTTACTTTTCACTAGTTGATTTCCTTTCTGCATTTTTAATTTCGAAAATAAGAGCTTCAATGTTCAAAACAATTATGAAATTTATCAAAAGCATTTTAGTTTCTTATAAATCTCGCTCTTATTATTTTCTCTATCATTTACTTTATTTACACAGCATTACTATTACTTATCTTGATGAACTGACGAATGTGACATGCGACGAGATAACGCAACAAACGGATATACACTCAAAAGATGATGATATACCAGAAGAGGTCGTTAAAGAGGTTGAGGAATTTGAGAATATGCCTAAATCTAACTTGGACGAAACTGAGGTTGTCAACTTGGGGGATACAGAGAATGTCAAGGAAACGCGCATCAGTGTTCATCTGTCACCATCAGAAAAGGAAGAGTACACGGAATTTCTAAAAGGGTATGAAGACATATTCGCCTGGTCGTATGATGATATGACTGGTCTCAGCACATCTATTGTAGCTCACAAACTGCCAACGGATCCAACATGTCCGCCGGTAAAGCAGAAACTCAGAAAATTCAGACCTGACATGAATTTGAAAATCAAGGAAGAAGTCACCAAGCAAGTCAAAGCCAAGGTTCTCAAGGTAGTGGAGTACCCAACATGGTTAGACAACATTGTGCCAGTGCCAAAAATGGACGGGAAGGTCAGAGTCTGTGTCGACTACCGGGATCTCAATCGGGCCAGTCTGAAAGATGACTTCCCCTTGCCAAACATACATATCCTGATTGACAACTGTGCTAAGCACGAGTTGCAGACATTTATCGATTGTTTTGCTGGCTATCATCAGATATGGATGGACGAAGAAGACGCGGAGAAAACGACTTTCATTACGCCTTGAGGGATGTATTGTTACAAGATGATGCCGTTCGGGTTAAAGAATGCCGGGGCCACCTACATGAGGGCCATGACTACTATTTTCCATGACTTGATACATAAAGAGATCGAGGTGTATGTAGACGATGTCATCATTCGGGGTTCCAGCCGGAAAACTACTTGGGTTCATCATAATTCTGACTCGCTCATACATCAGGTTCGAGATGAATGGGCAACCAAAAATTCCAAAATACTCCCGTACTTGCATCATGTATAGGATTTGAGGAAGAGGTTCACAAATACGGAATTCCAACATGTCCCCTGTGAGGCACCGTAGAAATTTTCGGCTCAAAACCTAGTAACTTGTGGTGTCGGTTCCGGTTGCCATTCTTGATAGACAAGTCCGTAAGTTGAGGAATAAGGAAGTTGCCTCAGTTAAGGTGTTGTGGCGAAATCAACGAGTTGAGGAAGCTACGTGGGAAGCGGAGAAAGAAATGAAAGAGAAATATCCCCATCTATTTGATCAAGTCAAGAAGAAATTATGTGACCTTTCTATCTCTAGTACAACTGTCATTGAGTCCAAATTGATTCCCTCCTAAATGCTAGTGAAGTTCCTCTAGTTGTGTAAGACTTATAGGTGTTGTGGTTGTTTTAAGTCCTGCGAACATCTCTTAGGTAAATTAAAATTTTATAAAGACTCTTGTGTTAAGTAATCAACTGATAGTAGTATAGACTGGTAATGAGTTACTTGCATGCATATAATATGTTGAAGTAGTTAAATTATGTGAAACTCATTGAAATAAATGATTCAAAGCAAAGAGTATCAAGTGATCAAACGTGTGCAATTGTTAAGGTAGGAAATTGTATGACAGTTGTGGGGAGGGTTGTAATTCAGTAATGAGGCTTGGAAATTGTGTTTTGGGGGCCCCTGTCAGTGGAGATGTTCTAATTACAAAGGAAACTCTGGCAAAAGTTTTCTAAAAATATGGGAAATAGTGAAAAGTATAGGTATCTGCGTAACATGTTTTCAAAACCAACTGATCTCTGAAATACTGAAAAGTTTGGGATAGGTCCTCATTCGGGGACGAATGATTTTAAGTGGGGGAGGATGTGAGGCCCCGTAGAAATTTTGGGCTCAAAACCTAGTAACTTGTGGTGTCGGCTCCGAATATGTGCGGTTCGGATCCTTGGTATTGATCTAAGCTTTTAAAAATCAAAAGAATCAATTTTCCAGAAAAATGTCATTCTGCGGTCCAGAATGCGGTCGCAGATCTAGTATGCGGACTACATTCCTACCGCATAGTGAAACAGTGGTCAGTCAAATTTGAGGTCAAAAATGCGGTCCATTATGCGATCGCATAGTTGGTATGCGGACCGCATTTCTGCCGCAGAGTGAAACAGAAGAATTGTCAAAATAAATGTTGAAAATGCGGTCTGTTATGCGATCGCATATCCAATATGCGGACCGCATTTCTGCCGCATAAATTCCTCAAGGATTTGTGAAGGTCAGCTCTGCGGTGCATAATGCGACCGCATAACAGGAATGCGGACCGCATTCCTGTCGCAGACCCAAACAAACCCCTCAGAGTTTTGGGGGCACTTCTGCGATCCAATCTGCGGACCACATTTCGATTCTGCGATCGCAGAATGCGACCGCAGATCTTGCTCGGGCTTCTATTTTTCTAAATTTTAAAACCCGACCCCTTTGTAATAAAACACCCAACCCCTCATTCCTTAACGATCTTCTGCACAAAATAATAGAGAGGAAGAGAGGGTCTTGAGAGAGAAAGTCATCTTCTCCAAAAATTTGATTCTTCAAAACTATCTGGGCCGGGAAATTTCAAGCTTTTCTTCATCCCCCTTTTCTTGCAGGTAAAATCCCTAACCCTTTTCATTGGAATTCTGGTTTTCACTAGGGGGGGGGGACTCTCATGTATTGGTTCTTGGAAATAATGGTTGAACTCATACATGCATGCCTTTCTATAACCTAAAACCTAGTGGGAGTAATTGGGTGGGAGCAAAGACTTGTGCAAAGAAGGGGTTAATAGCCTAAATATGTTCGGGTAGTGATTTTGAACCTTGAATTCTAAACTATGTGTATTAATTTGTGCACTATATTGACGTTGCTAGATTTTTGGTGAATTGGAAGTAGAAATTAAAAAGGAATTCAGCTCCAGGTATGTATGGCTAACTTTAACCGTTGTAAAGTCGCCATGTTTGGTGTCCAAATACTTGGTATGTGATATCTTCATGGATTAGTTGTAAAGCTGAACTCCTGTGAGTAGTATGTGTTTACTTGTGTGAACCATTTGTGAATTCATGTAAATATTGTGCCTTAATCGTTGTTGGTTAAGACGTCCGATATGATTGTGCAAGTAAATGGCAATAAACTAAGTTATGATTGCGAATGTGTTATGTGGTAAGAACTGTGGAATAAATGATGGAAAAGAATTGAAATTGGTGAAATTGAGATAACCGTGGTAACATCCTTTGTGGCTAGTTGTGGAAAATTATTGTTGTGATTTAAATGGTACAATTGGCTGTTGAAAAAAATGGAAATGGAATTGATAGTCATATAAACCCTGTGTGAGTTGTGTTGTTGTCCCTTGAGATGTGTTGTTGTTGTTATTGGGATTTGTTGTTATTGTTCCTGAAACTTGTTGTTGTTCTCCTTGTAAATTGTTGTTGTTGTGGTATTGTTTGTGAATTGTGATTGCTCGGTGGGATCGGGTTGCGCGCCGTAACACGAAGTAATAAGGTGATAAGGGTGGCCGAGGTAATAAGGGTGGCCGAGGTAATAAGGGTGCCCGAGGTAATAAGGGTGGAAAGTGATCGATATCACTATTGAAATGAAACATGAGAACATTGTGAAATTGAAAATGTGGAAATGATGATAGGGAAAAGGAGAGTTTGTCAACTTGTTTGCCTTGATTATTTTCCTTGTGTGTATTCAATTGTTGTTTCCCTCTATTGTTTGTTACTTGTGTATGGTTTGAGGTTACTCAGGTTAAAGTTTGTTATACATACCAGTACAATTCAATTGTACTGACGTCCCTTTTGCCGGGGGCGCTACATTGGTGTTATGATTGTAGGTGGATCCGTAGCAGGTACTCCAGCCCACCGATCGTAGCTCCCCCTTCGTCTTCCATCAGCTTTTTAGTGAGCCCCTTTCCTATCGAGGCCCTGCGTAGCTCATGTCGCTTTGTTTTCAGAGTTTTATTTTGATTTTTGCGTAAGGTATAGCCGGAGCCTTGTTACCGGCAAATACTGTATTATCCTGTTGTATTTTTAGAGGCTCCGTAGACAGTAGATGTGGGTTAAGAACTCATGTAAATATATGTTCATATGTTGGGCAAAGAATTTGTAATTTCCTTAACTATTATGTACGTATGTATGTTTTGCAAAAAAGGGTGTTCTAAATTAATTTTATGGCTAATTCTTGGAATATTGAGTAAGGAAAACATGGGGTAACACGTGGGGTAGGAAAGGCACCCAGGTCCGCTTGACTGGGGGCTACCCGGTGGGGCGCCTGTCATGTCCCTCGAATTTGGGGCGTGACAACTTGGTATCAGAGCCTAAGGTTTAAAGGAGTCCTAGGATGTCTCGCAGCCGTGTCTAGTAGAGCCCTACTTATCGGTGTGAAGTCCCACATCTATAAGTGGGGGGCTGCATGGAAATTTAGGAAATTTCCCACTTCTTTGTTATTCTGTATCGTGCGGTGAAGTGAAATGTGAAAGTATCTATGTCTAACTCGTGCTTTGTTCCAAACTTTTTCAGTAATGACACCTAAGAAGAGAGCTAGACTCGACCTTGGGGCCAATACCACCCCGAGTGAGGCTATGAATCATTTACCTAATGCCGTGGGTGAGAGTGACTCCCCGGCCTTGAACCTACCTGGCCTGTCTGGGCTAGACCAGCATGTTCCTGTTCCTGTAGCGGCAGAGGGTGCCACCATCCCTCCCACCGATATTTTTGGTTCTGGCACCATTCCAGCTCCCGGTCCCGAGGCTTCTGATGTGGACCTTAGGGGAGCCATCCGTATGTTGACCCAGTTAGTGGCCGCTCAGGCCCAGAGATCTCAGGATGCCCCAACATCCTCTAGCGGACAGGGAGATCCAGCCAGTTCCAGAGTTAACCAGTTTTTGCGGCTAGCCCCTCCAGAGTTCTCAGGCACAGACCCAGAGGCCGATCCGCAGGAATTTCTTGATGAAATGTATAAGACCCTCCGAGTGATGAAAGCTTCAGAGACAGAGGGAGTTGAGTTGGCATCATACAGGTTGAGGGGAGCAGCGTATTCATGGTTCGAGATGTGGGAGGACTCCCGTGGGGAGNNNNAATGGCTCCAGCAGAGTTAAGGGAGTTAAAGGAACATCTAAAGGACTTGTTAGAGAAGGGGTTCATACGGCCGAGTGTGTCGCCGTGGGGTGCTCCGGTTCTGTTTGTCAGGAAGAAGGATGGGTCGCTCCGAATGTGTATTGATTATCGGCAGCTCAACAAAGTCACAATCAAAAATAAGTATCCTTTGCCTTGGATAGATGATTTGTTCGACCAATTGCAAGTTGCAAGATTCTTCTCCAAAATTGATCTTCGGTCAGGATATCACCAATTAAAGATTAGGGAGCAGGATATTCCCAAGACCGCTTTCAGAACCCGCTATGGTCACTTTGAATTCTTGGTTATGTCTTTTGGGTTAACCAACGCCCCGACAACTTTTATGGATCTTATGAATCGGGTCTTCAAGCCATTTTTAGACTCCTTCGTGATTGTTTTCATTGACGACATCCTTGTTTATTCGCGGAGCCGGGAGGATCATGCCTATCACCTCAGGGCAGTTTTGCAGACTCTTCATCAGCACCAATTGTATGCTAAATTTTCAAAATGTGAGTTTTGGTTGGAGTCTGTTGCCTTTTTGGGCCACATTGTCTCAAGTAAAGGGATTCAGGTAGACCCCAGAAAATCACAGCAGTAAAAGATTGGCCTAGACCCACGACCCCGACGGAGATTCGTAGCTTCTTGGGTTTAGCAGGGTATTACCGGAGGTTTGAGGAGGGGTTCTCTACCCTCGTCTCCCCATTGAAGAAATTGACGCAGAAAGCAGTGAAGTTCCAATGGTCCGACGTTTGCGAGAAAAGTTTTCAGGAATTGAAGACAAGGTTGACCTCGGCACCGATATTGGCTTTGCCAGAAGGCACGGAAGGATTTGTGGTTTACTGTGATGCCTCCAGGGTTGGTTTGGGGTGTGTATTGATACAACATGGGAAGGTTATAGCGTATGCTTCAAGGCAACTGAAGAATCACGAGAAGAACTATCCGACACATGATTTGGAGCTTGCAGCAGTTGTGTTTGCTTTGAAAATATGACGGCATTATCTTTATGGGGTCCATGTGGATGTATTTTCAGACCACAAGAGCCTCCAGTACTTGTTCAAGCAAAAATAATTGAATTTAAGGCAGCGGCGGTGGTTAGAATTGCTCAAGGATTATGACATGAACGTTTTGTACCATCCAGGGAAGGCGAACGTGGTGGCCGACGCTCTCAGTCGAAAATCCATGGGTAGTTTGGCTCATTTGGGAGTGGATCGAAGGCCCTTGGCTCGGGAGGTTTATCGATTGGCCAGTTTAGGGGTTTGCATTTCGACATCAGACGAGGGAAATGTTATGGTGCACAATGGAGCAAAATCATCACTTGTAGCGGAAGTCAAGGAAAAACAGTTTATTGATCCAGCATTGGCTCAGATGAAGGAAGCAGTTTTGAATAACAAGACTTCGGCATTTTCACTCAGCAGCGAAGATGGTGTTTTGTGGTGTCAAGGTAGGTTATGTGTTCCGGATGTGGATAAGCTTCGGGAGAGGGTAATGGCAGAGGCTCATAATTCCAGGTATTTCGTGCATCCAGGTTCTACGAAAATGTATCATGATCTCAAGGAGGTTTATTGGTGGAACGGTATGAAGAGGGGTGTGGCGGACTTTGTATCTAAGTGTCCGAATTGTCAGCAAGTGAAGGCCGAGCATCAGCGGCCCGGTGGGCTAACTCAGCTTATGGAAATACCGATGTGGAAATGGGAGATGATTAACATGGATTTCGTGGTGGGGTTACCTCGCACTCAGCACAAATTCGACTCAATTTGGGTAATAGTGGATCGACTCACCAAATCAGCTCACTTCTTGCCAGTCAAGTCCACCAACACTGCAGAGCAATATGCTAAGTTGTATATCAAGGAGATAGTAAGGCTCCATGGCACGCCCTTTCTTTATCCGACCGATCATGCCTTACTTTTCCCTCTCGGATCTCGGATCGGGGGGCCCAGTTCACGGCAAATTTTTGGAAGAAATTTCAGCAAGGTTTGGGTACTCAGGTAAATCTCAGCACAGCTTTCCATCCGCAAACTGACGGTCAGGCCGAGCGGACTATTCAGACGCTTGAAGATATGTTGCGAGCTTGTGTCTTGGATTTCAAAGGTAATTGGGATGATCACTTGCCACTTATAGAATTTGCTTACAATAACAGCTTTCATGCTAGCATCCAAATGGCCCCATTTGAGGCATTGTACGGAAGAAGGTGTAGGTCTCCGGTTGGGTGGTTCGAAGTGGGTGAAGCAGAACTGATTGGGCCAGACCTTGTGCACCAGGCTATGGAGAAGGTTAAAATCATTCAGGAAAGGATGAAAACTGCTCAGAGTCGCCAAAAGTCTTATGCGGACGTTCGTCGAAGGGAACTGGAATTTCAAGTTGATGCGATTCGGGAAGAAAGGGAAGCTGAGTCCTAGATATGTCGGACCTTATTAGATCATTCAAAGGATAGGGCAGGTAGCCTACAGGTTGGAATTGCCTCCCAAAATGTCATTAGTGCACCCGGTGTTCCATGTGTCCATGTTGAAGAAAATGGTTGGAGATCCATCCACCATCGTGTCAGTCGAGACTATCGAGGTTAATGAAGAGTTATCATATGAAGAAGTTCCGGTTGCCATTCTTGATAGACAAGTCCGTAAGTTGAGGAATAAGGAAGTTGCCTCAGTTAAGGTGTTGTGGCGAAATCAACGAGTTGAGGAAGTTACGTGGGAAGCGGAGATAGAAATGAAAGAGAAATATCCCCATTTGTTTGATCAAGTCTAGAAGAAATTATGTGACCTTTCTATCTCTAAAACAACTATCATTGTGTCCAAATTGATTCCCTCCTAAATGGTAGTGAAGTTCCTCTAGTTGTGCAAGACTTATAGGTGTTGTGGTTGTTTTAAGTCCTGCGAACATCTCTTTGGTAAATGAAAATTTTATAAAGACTTTTGTGTTAACTAATCAACTAATAGTAGTATTGATTGGTAATGAGTTACTTGTATGCATATAATATGTTGAAGTAGTTAAATTATGTGAAACTCATTGAAATAACTGATTCATAAGCAAAGAGTATCAAGTGATCAAACGTGTGCAATTGTTAAGGTAGGAAAATGTATGACAGTTGTGGGGAGGGCTGTAATTCAGTAATGAGCCTTAGAAATTGTGTTTCGGGGGCCCTCTGTCAGGTGGAGATGTTCTAATTACAAAGGAAACTCTGGCAAAAATTTTCTAAAAATATGGGAAATAGTGAAAAGTATAGGAATCTGCGTAACATGTTTTCAAAACCAACTGATCTCTGAAATACTGAAAAGTTTGGGATAGGTCCTCATTCGGGGACGAATAATTTTAAGTGGGGGAGGATGTGAGGTCCCGTAGAAATTTTGGGCTCAAAACCTAGTAACTTGTGGTCTCGGCTCCGAATATGTGTTAGGAATGTGTAGAATTCTTCGCGGCAAGCCAGGCTCGCCGCGGTTCGGACCCTTGGTATTGATCTAAGTTTTTATAAATCAAAAGAATTAATTTTCCAAAAAAATGTCATTCTGCGGTCCCGAATGCGGTCGCAGATCTAGTATGCGGACCGCATTCCTACCGCATAGTGAAACAGTGGTCAGTCAAAATTGAGGTCAAAAATGCGGTCCATTATGCGAT
The DNA here is from genome assembly GCF_001879085.1 of Nicotiana attenuata. NCBI lineage: Eukaryota > Viridiplantae > Streptophyta > Magnoliopsida > Solanales > Solanaceae > Nicotiana > Nicotiana attenuata. The sequence goes on from NC_031997.1 coordinate 13,135,182, forward strand.
CGCATAGTTGGTATGCGGACCGCATTTCTGCCGCAGAGTGAAACAGAAGAATTGTCAAAATTAATGTTGAAAATGCGGTCTATTATGCGATCACATAACCAATATGCGGACCGCATTTCTGCTGCATAAATTCCTCAAGGATTTGTGAAGGTCAGCTCTGCGGTGCCTATTGCAACCGCATAACAGGAATGCGGACCGCATTCCTGTTGCAGAACCAAACAGACCCTTCAGAGTTTTGGGGGCACTTCTGCGGTCCAATCTGCGGACCGCATTTCGATTCTGCGATCGCAGAATGCGACCGCAGATCTTGCTCGGGCTTCTATTTTTCTAAATTTTAAAACCCGACCCCTTTGTAATAAAACACCCAACCCCTCATTCCTTAACGATCTTCTGCACAAAATAAGAGAGTGGAAGAGAGGGTCTTGAGAGAGAAAGTCATCTTCTCAAAAAATTTGATTCTTCAAAACTATCCGGCCCAGGAAATTTCAAGCTTTTCTTCATCCCCCTTTTTCTTGCAGGTAAACTCCCTAACCCCTTTCATTGGATTTCTGGTTTAAACTAAGGGGGGGAGGAGTCTCATGCATTGGTTCTTGGAAATAATGATTGAACTCATACATGCATGCCTTTCTATAACCTAAAACCTAGTGGGAGTAATTGGGTGGGAGCAAAGACTTGTGCAAAGAAGGGGTTAATAGCCTAAATATGTTCGGGTAGTGATTTTGAACCTTGAATTCTAAGCTATGTGTATTAATTTGTGCACTATATTGACGCTGCTAGATTTTTGGTGAATTGGAAGTAGAAATTAAAAAGGAATTCAGCTCCAGGTATGTATGGCTAACTTTAACCGTTGTAAAATCGCCATATTTGGTGTCCAAATACTTGGTATGTGATATCTTCATGGATTAGTTGTGAAGTTAAACTCCTGTGAGTAGTATGTGTTTACTTGGGTGAACCATTTGTGAATTCAAGTAAATATTGTGCCTTAAACGTTGTTGGTTAAGACGTCCGATATGATTGTGCAAGTAAATGGCAAAAACCCAAGTTGTGATTGCGAATGTGTTATGTGGTAAGAACTGTGGAATAAATGATGGAAAGGAATCGAAATTGGTGAAATTGAGATAACCGTGGTAACATCCTTTGTGGCTAGTTGTGGAAAATTATTGTTGTGATTTAAATGGTACAACGGGCTGTTGAAAAAGATGGAAATGGAATTGATAGTCACATAAACCCTGTGTGAGTTGTGTTGTTGTCCCTTGAGATGTGTTGCTGTTGTTATTGAGATTTGTTGTTGTTGTTCCTGAAACTTGTTGTTGTTCTCCTTGTAAATTGTTGTTGTTGTGGTATTGTTTGTGAATTGTGATTGCTCGGTGGGGTTGCGCGCCGCAACACGAAGTAATAAGGTGTGGGTTGTGGTGATAAGGGTGGCCGAGGTAATAATGGTGTCTGAGGTAATAAGGGTGGAAAGTGATCGATATCACTATTGAAATGAAACATGAGAACATTGTGAAATTGAAAATGTGGAAATGATGATGGGGAAAAGGAGAGATTGTCAACTTGTTTGCCTTGATTGTTTTCCTTGTGTGTATTCAATTGTTGTTTCCCTCTATTGTTTGTTACTTGTGTATGGTTTGAGGTTACTCAGGGTAAAGTTTGTTATACATACCAGTACAATTCAAATGTACTGACGTCCCTTTTGCCGGGGGCGCTACATTCGTGTTATGATTGTAGGTGGATCCGTAGCAGGAACTCCAGCCCACCGATTGTAGCTCCCCCTTCGTCTTCCATCAGCTTTTTGGTAAGCCCCTTTCCTCTCGGGGCCCTGCGTGGCTCAGGTCGCTTTGTTTCCGGAGTTTTATTTTGATTTTTGTGTAAGCTATAGACGGAGCCTTGTTACCGGCAAATACTGTATTATCCTGTTGTACTTTTAGAGGCTCCGTAGACAGTAGATGTGGGTTAAGAACTCGTGTAAATCTATGTTCATATGTTGGGCAAAGAATTTGTAATTTCCTTAACTATTATGTACGTATGTATGTTTTGCAAAAAAAGGTGTTCTAAATTAATTATATGGCTAATTCTTGGAATATTGAGTAAGGAAAACATGGGGTAACACGTGGGGTAGGAAAGGCACCCAGGTCCGCTTGACTGGGGGCTACCCGGTCGGGCGCCGGTCATGTCACTCGAATTTGGGCCGTGACATCCCCAGAGTCCAGAATGTGTTCGCCGACGCATTGGCCACTCTATCATTCATGATTCAGCATCCGGATAAGAACTTCATTGATCCTATCCCGGTAAAAATCCAGGATCAACCCGCTTACTGTGCTCATGTAGAGGAAGAATTAGACGGAAAACCATGGTTTCATGACATTAAGAAATGTCTGGCAATAGGAGAATACCCAGAACTTGCAAGCACTACTCAGAAGCGCACACTGCGGAGGTTATCCAATCATTTCTTTCACAGCGGATGAATTCTGTATAGGAGGACTCCCGATTTGGGATTACTGAGGTGTGTCGAAGCAAAGGAAGCGTCCAGGTTGTTGGAAGAGGTTCATGCATGGACCTGTGGCCCGCACATGAATGGTTTTGTCTTAGCCAAGAAAATACTCCGAGTTGGGTTATTTTTGGATGACTATGGAGATGGACTGCATCTAGTATGTTTGAAAATGCCATCGTTGTCAAATACATGCAGGATATGATAAAGGTGCCTCCTAACGAGCTCAATACAACAAGCTCACCATGGCCTTTCGCTGCTTGGGGAATGGATGTCATCGGACCTATCGAGCCCGCCGCATCAAACGGGCACAGGTTCATTCTAGTGGCAATTGATTATTTCACTAAATGGGTTGAAGCAGCATCACATGAGGGGGTAACCAAGAAGGTTGTGGCAGACTTTGTCCGCGACCGTATCATTTGCCGGTTCGGTATCCCGGAGTCAATCATTACTGATAATGGTTCCAATATCAACAGTGATTTGATGAAAGCAATGTGTGAGACGTTCAAGATTAAGCACAAGAATTCTACAACCTACGGACAGCAGATGAATGGAGCAGTAGAAGCTGCCAATAAGAACATCAAGAAGATACTGAAGAAAATGATAGAGAAACACAAACAGTGGCACGAAAAGCTATCCTTTGCTTTATTGGGATACCGTACCACAGTCCGCACATCAACCGAGGCGACTCATTATATGTTAGTTTATGGTACCAAGGCAGTCGTTCCCGCCGAGGTAGAGATTCCCTCCCTGAGGGTTATACAGGAAACGGAACTTGAAGATGCAGAATGGGTAAAGAGTCGCTATGAGTAGTTAGCCCTTATAGACGGAAAAAGACTGAATGCATTTTGCCATGGTCAATTGTATCAGAACCGGATGTCCAGAGCCTGCAACAAAAGAGTCAGACCGAGATAATTCACACCGGGGCAGCTGGTGCTAAAAAGATTTTCCCGCATCAGGATGAGGCCAAAGGACAGTTCTCTCCTAACTGGCAAGGCCCGTACATGGTTCACCGGGTCCTAACAGGAGGAGCCCTCATACTCGCAGAAATGGATGGAGAAGTCTGGCCAAAGACAATTAATCCAGATGCAGTCAAGCGTTATTATGTGTAATCATTATGATTTCTTTATGATGTAATTTTAACTACGCCTGACCTGATTCCCGTTTAAGAGGGGATACGTAGGCAACCCTATGGGTTCGGTCACAATTCACTAAAAATTTTATTTACCCCCAATAATGCAAACTGGGGCAGGATTTTGAGGAGGACCCTCAAAATTCCGAAGTCAACTTTCAGCCATTCATCGCACGCAACCGTCAGAAACCCCAGCCCAGTAAACTGGGGCAGAATTTTGAGGAGGACCCTCAAAATTCCGGAGCAAAAGAGGTCGCAATGTCTTGAACCGCGTCGCAGTCGTCGGTTCATCAAAAAGAAAATCGTTTTAAATTATGTATTTACATCATATTTTTTTAAAAATATTATTATATTACCAGGTCATGCATGGCTACCATCAAATTGCTTTGTTTAGCGACGCTTCCCCAACGAAAACAAGAACCGAGTAGGACGAGCGGATTCCACGGGAAGACGAACCAACCTTCCCCCCTTGACAAAACTCACGATCTTTCTTGAATGCAGGCACCCCAAAACATAGAACCATCAGATCCGGTTCATACTCATATTTTGCAGGAGTACAACTCTAAGAATCATCACTCACTTACAAGTGCTATCCGCACATGACCTCCCCAGCGGCCACAATGACAATCAACTATCAGCTATCATCTCTCAGCTAAGAAATTTCTTTACTCTTCACCTTTATTTCGTACATTGCATAAGGCTACCTTTTGCCTTCCGAGACTAAGTGTTGTCTCCATCTGCATTTCCTTGCATTGCATAAGGCTACCTTTCTGCCTTCCGAGACTAAGCGTTGTCTCCATCCTGCATTTTCCTTGCATTGCATAAGGCTACCTTTCTGCCTTCCGAGACTAAGCGTTGTTTCCATCCTGCATTTTCCTGCATTGCATAAGGCTACCTTTCTGCCTTTCGAGGTTAAGCACTACCTCCATCCTGCATTTTCCTGCATTGCATAAGGCTACCTTTCTGCCTTTCGAGGTTAAGCACTACCTCCATCCTACTTTTTGCTGCATTGCATAAGGCTACCTTTCTTCCTTTCGAGGTTAAGCACTACTTCCATCCTGCATTTTCCTGCATTGCATAAGGCTACTTTTCTGCTTTCCGAGACTAAGCATTGTCTCCACCTGCATGGCTGAAATATCGCCAACTCTATTTAAGCCCTGCACGGCTGAAACATCGCCAATTTTATTTAAATTTTCTATGTTGGTTGAAATATCACCATTTATATTTATGCTTTACATCGACTAAAACATCGCCAACTATATTTAAATCTCTATGTCGGCTAAAACATCGCCAATTTTATTCAAATTTTCTATGTCGGCTGAAATATCGCCATTTATATTTATGCTTTACATCGGCTGAAACATCGCCAATTCCTGCATTTCATCGACTGAAACGTCACCGAATCTTGCATTTCATGGGTTGAAATATCGCCAAATCGTCCAAAGCCGTCATTGTTCGGAGGCATCATTTTTATAGCCCGAGAACGCCATCCCATGGCCTGAGGACCCCGCTTTTGTCTTTTGCATATCATTATTCAAATGCATCATGGTTCGGAGGCATCATTCTCATAGACCGAGAACATCATTTCATAGCTTGCGAATCCTCTATTATACGCTTCATGGCCCAGGACGTCATGGTCTGAGGACGTTATCCTACCCGTCCGAAGACAACATTCATGGTCCAACGGGAACTTGCATCATGTTTAAATTTATGCACGGTATGTTCGTATTGCTCATTTGCAGGTACACCGGCTAGCAACGGCGATCACAGCAGGAGAGATCTCACTCCGGTTCCCGCAGCCCATCGGTCCCTGACCATCCTTCCCAACCCAAATATCGCGTCCGTCTTTCGAAATCTCCATCGGCATGTTCCGCCGACGGATCCCCCGAACTACATATGGCCTGATTCCTGTAAAACCAGGGATATGTAGGCAGCTCAGGAACCAGAGCTCGGTCAAAATTCTTCAAATCGTTTCTTTCGGTCAAAATTGGCCATCATATCTTTACCCGACAACTCTTTCATCCTTCTCGGGTAAAGAGGGGCAGCTGTTGATACCCAATTTTTCCCTGTATATTTTTTACTTTCAGAATTGCATATATATATGCATATATAAGCATAGCTAAGCTTTTGGCATTTTTCCTTATTTTTAAAGTTTTTAAAGTCAATTTATCGTCCATTTTTTATACTGCGAAATTCAATAATTATTTCCAAACTAGCATTTTTTGGTGAATAATTTATTCCATTCACATATTTACACTAAGATATAATTAAGGTAATTTTTGCGTATTTTTATACATTTGTTTGGTATTTTTAAGCTAAATTGCATATAATTGCAATTATAGCCTACTTTACAATTAACAGCATTTTATAATTATAAAATCACTTTTAGTATTTTTACATTAATATTTATATGTTATTAATTAGCCCAGTACCTTTAATTTATTTTCAAATCATTTTTTACTATTTTCATAAAATAACAAAAGGGGAAGTTGGCTATTTAACAAACAGCCCTTATTATTTCAATTATAGCCAAATTGGCCACACCCCTATCAGATTTTTAAATGGCCCAATACCCTATTTAAACCAACCCAGCCCAATCCCCAAAATAACCCGGTCCAATCTTTTTTTTAATCTGAGCTGTTGATCAAATGAGATCAACGGCCCTGATTTAATTCCCATAATTAAAATCAATTACCCCCCCAAACCCCTCATTTCTTGGAGATCGTCTCTCTCTCTATATCGTCTCTCCCTCTCCCTCTCCCTTCTCTCTAGAACCTTCTGGTTCTCTCTTCTCCGATGAACTCCACCGCCTCTCCGGCCGCCTCCAATCTCACCCCATTCGACCATCAACCGCCATGAAACCCTAGATCACTGGTTCTCTCTATTTTTTAGACCCAAAACCCCCACCATATGAATCAGTTCCTAAAAAGTCCCGCCTGTTTTGTTTTCCGGCCACCTCCCATTCACCAAGGCTCCGATGGGCCTCTCATCGTCCTGTTCAACACCTCTAGGACCTTCGAGGTTTATGGACCATGGTGGTTGAGACCTAGGCTTCCTGACCCTGCTGCTCGTGGGTTATCCGGTCTGATTTCAGGCAAAATCAAACCCTATCTGTCACGATCTATGAAGTTTCGACAGGTTCTCTCAACTTTTATTAGGGTTTCCCTTTCTAAAACCCTAACTCTCCCCTGAATCTCTCAAAACAGTGCTATTCTCATGTCATTCTCATGTTTTCTTTTGTGTTCTGCTTATTCTCGAGTTTATTCTGAAAGATCTTCTACTTTGAATCATTGTTTTTACTTTCTTTGAAAATTAGGGTTTCTTGGATTTCTTTTACGCATGCTCTCAACTGATTTTCTTTATGATTAAAACTTTTCTTTGTTTATTCTGACTTATTTCTATGCTCTTACTGTTTTAATTTGACTCTGCTAAAAACCCTAATTTCTAAAAATGTTTACTCGTTTGATTGTGGGTGTTGGCATGTCTCTTTTCCTTGACTCTGTGTGTTAGACTAATTTTCCTGGCCTTGTCTCTATGTGATTACGCGTGTTAGCACGATTCTCTTTACTCTGATTCTATGTGTTTAGCATGCTCCTTCGTTTGATTATATGTGTTAGCCTGATGTCCCTTGATCTTTTTAATGTTTCATGGTCACCATGCTTCGAATATGTCCTGCTGAATCTTAACTTGTTTTCACTAGCTCTGATTGATTGTGTTTGTTCATCTCTTGTTCCCTTTCTGTCTATATAGCTAATTTTGCTCGCTACTTTTATTCATTCACCTCTAGTTATATGTTGAAAATGCAGAATCATGACTTCAGATGACTGATTCTGATTTTTCTTGATTGATTGGTAATTCAAAAATTTCTTTCAGAAAACCCTAGCATTCTACTCGCCTGTTTGAATTAATTGATTTTTGTTACCTTGTTTGTTATAGTACTCTGTTCTTTTAAGCCTTTCCTTAATTAGGATTTTCCTGAATTTGGTCTTAATTGGCTACTATGTGCAATACTGAATCTCGATTTTTTCTTTATTTATTCATACACTGATTTTCCTACTTGCCTTATATGGTACTGAATATTTTTGTTTGATTTTGATTCCCTTAATTAATAGGAGTACTTCCGTGATTCTTCAATTAATTGATTCCGAGTTCTTCAATTAACATATTTATGTGATTTTTACCTTATTTTACCCCCCTACTTTCAACTATAAATACCCTAAGTCTTTTACACAAACACACGGCAGTCTTCTGACTTACACACCACTGAATACTTTCAAATCTGCATTCTCTCTTGCTCTCTTGCTCTATTACAATTCTCTGCTCCTGTTTATTATTAGCCGACTAAAAGCCAAGGCTAATATAGTGTTATTCCTTTATCTTTGCATCCTGCTTTTGCTCTTTTACTGGTATGTCCTGATTAATTTTTCAAGTCTCACACCAATGTGTTTCTTCGCACCTAGACCATGGCAAATGCTGTGAGCTCGAAGGGGTTTGAGATTGGAAGATTGGGCCTGATTGAAGGCTCCCTATAGCATAGCTTCTTATTTTTCTGTTCTTTAGTATTGTAATTCAGATGCTGCTGGTTTGTAATAATTTGTAAACAAACAATTGGGGGTGAATAGTGAATATGGGGGAGGGTTATGCATGCTTAGTATAAATCATGGGTAGAAAACATGCTTATAGGAATTTTATTTATTTATTTGCGCAATAGACAACCTGTGTAGGTCATGCATCTCATTCATTAGAGATCCTGCTTTAGGCTCTTTATTTTCAGACTGTCATTACGCTCATCATGTAACCACAATCAGTTAATAACCAGCGATAAATAACAACAAGCCAAATAACTTGTCATTGCTGCATTAGCATATTAGAAATCATGTTCTTAGGAACTCTTATGTGCATTAGATATCCTGCCCATAGGACTTCTCACTTGTTCGAGTTGCAGTGGTTAATTCATGTTAGTCCAATAAGGCTAAGTAGTTTGAAATGTTTTTCTGCAAACACTTTACCACGCATACCTTTATAAATCAGAATCAAATAGGTGTGTCCATTCCTTTATAAATAATCAGATAAGGTATAACGACGCCTAGGCAAGCCTTAGTCCCGTTAAGAATTGATCAGTTGTGTGTCTATTAGCCTAAAACACACCAACTTCCTTAAGTTTAAACTCTGCCGTTCCTATTCTTGTTTTGATTTTCTGAAGTTTACTCAGCTTTTCCTTAAAACAAACTCTGCTAAAAATGATTCTGAAATGATGCGCCAATTTACTTTCACTGAGTTCTGATTTGTTTTATGTGTCTGCAAATCCCTGGGTTACCTATCTCTGCCCAAAATCGTGCTATTTTTGTTACTACTTTATTTTTTTTTTCTAAAACTAAGTTTTAACCGCTGTAAAAGTCCCTATCCTTTTGAGATCTTAATAATGTTTAAGTCATGCAACTTATGAGTTTTGTTTGAGGAGGTGTACATGGGCCTTTACATGTTTATATGCTCTCCCCAACATGCAGTATGTGTTTTTGTATGTCGTCTTAGATTTTTGTCCTTTGAAATCAATCAGCCTAATATCCTACCCTTTAGGATTAGTAGTCCTAAGTGCCTCCGGGACTAATAGGATGGGGGCGGATAATAGCATGCAATAGGTAAAACGAGACCATTTCGCGTTTAATACCTTAACGGGGTGGGAAAGGGTAGATATGGATATGATGACCACGTGTATAAACGGTTACCGGGTGTTGTGTGGGGTGATCCATATTATGTATAAACCTAGGACCCATTCCCTTATTTGTCTACTTTTATTTCAACTATTTTCTTTCGCAAATTTCAGCTTTCAAAATTGTCTTAACTGTATGGAATTTCCCTCATTTACTCGTTTATTCAGAAGTTAAAATGGTTTCTCCTACCAAATTTCAGTTTCTTTAACGTTTCTAATTTCTTGCAACTATTATGTGAAGACCCCTTTTGTATTTGTAATGCTTGTTTGTTGCTTGCATTTAAAGTCATAATATAGCATGGCCGGGAACCACACTAGTGGATCTTGAGGGGTGCCTAACACCTTCCCCTCGAGATAATTTCTAGCCCTTACCCGAACTCTGGTTTTCCAACTGAAAAAAAAACCTTAGTGTCCTAATGCACTTAATCATTAGGTGGCGACTCTTCAAATCCAAATACCCAAATCCCAAACGGGAACAGAGTTGTCTTCCCAAATATCGTAAACCCGATTTCGCAAGGAAAAGGGGGCGTCGACAGTTGTATGCCATTTCCAGCTCTGAGTTTGTACGAGCCTTTGTCGTTTATTCCAACAACACGATACGGTCCTTCCTAGTTCGGTCCCAGCTTCCCTTCGTTCGGGTTGCTAGTGTGAATGTTACTTTCCTCAACACCAATTCCCCGACTTGAAAGTGTCAAAGGCTGGCTCTTTGGTTGTAATACATTTTTATTCGCTGTTTCTAGGTAGCCAACTGGATCAGAGCGGCCTCCCGCTTCTCATCCAATAGTTCCAAGATCGTGATCAGAGCCTCGCCATTTGGCTCTTCGGTCGCAAATTGGAACCTGAGGCTCAGTTCTCCCACCTCTACTGGTATTAAGACTTTGGCTCCGTAGACAAAGGAAAACGGGGTGGCCCCGGTGCTAGATTTTGAGGTGGTATGGTATGTCCACAAAACTTCGGGTAAGATCTCCTTCAATTTCCTTTCGCACCGGTCAACCTCTTTTTCAGGTTTTGATGTATGGTCTTGTTTGTTGATTCTGCCTGCCCGTTTACACTAGGGTGATAAGCCATTGATAGTATCTTCTTGATCTTATGATCTTCGAAAAATCTATTCACCTTGTTGCGGATGAATTATTCTCCATTGTCGCAAACTATTTCGGCCGGTATCCCAAATCGACATATTATGTGGTCCCAGATAAAATCAATGACTTCTTTCTCCTAGACCTTCTCGAATGCTTGAGCCATGACCCATTTGGAGAAATAATCGGTCATGTATAGTATAAATTAGGCTTTACCGGGTTCCCACTTCATAAATGACCATGGGGAAAAGAACAAGTGGAGTATTTCTCCCGGTTGGTGGATTATCGAGGAGTGTCTCTAGCAGTCGTCGCACTTCTGTACGAAGTCCTTCACATCTTTCTCCATTTCGATCCAGTAATAGTCAGCCCTACTTAGTTTCCAAGCCAAAGATTCTGCCTCCGAATGGTTCCCACAAGTGCCTTTGGGAACTTCTCTCATGGCGTATTTGGTCTCTCCCGGTCCCAATCATCTGGCTAGCGGGCCGTCAAAGGTTTTCCTTAACAATACTGTCGACGCCCCCTTTTTCTCGCGAAATCGGGTTTACGACATTTGAGAAGACAACTCTATTCCCGTGTGGGAATTGGGTTTTTTGAATTGAAGAGTCGCCACCTAATGATTAAGTGCATTAGGACACTGAGAGTTCTGAGTTTGAAAACCAGAGTTCGGGTAAGGGCTAGAAATTATCTCTAGGGGGAGGTGTTAGGCACCCTTCAAGATCCACTAGTGTGGTTCCCGGCCATGCTATGTTGTGACATTAATGCAAATAAGTATACAAATAACTTCACACATAAGGGTTACAAATAGATACGTAACAAGTATGTTGGAATCAAGGTCTAGATGATCTACAATTTGTTTGAGGGAGGGTCTAAATGCAGAAAATTAATCAAGACATTGAATAAACAAGGAAGAAAAATTTAGGGGAAAAGGAATAATGCAGTAAAATTAAAGAGGGGTTTTGGGTAGTTGAAAACACGGAATTTTATTGGTTTTAAACAAAGTCCCATAAAGGAAAGGGGGTCCTAGGTTTGTAAAACACATGGATCATCCACACAACACCGGTAATCAATCGTACGCATAGCGTTATCATGTGATCATCATCTACATGTCTACCCTTCCTACCCCGTTAAGGTATTTAAGCGCGGAATGGTATCGTTACCTACTGCATGCTATTACCCGTCCCACCTATTAGTCCCGGAGGCGTTTAGGACTACTAATCCTAAAAGGGAGGGAGCTTGGCTTTTCAGGGATATTAAAAGGATAAAATTCTAGGGCGACAAACAAAACACATAAAGCAGTTAATGGGAAAATAAGAACAATTAAAGGCTCAAGTAAGCCTCCTCACTTAAAGAAACGAATTGTTTAGCATGTCTTACACATACTGTTTAGGTCATTAATTAAAATTAGCGCAGGAAGAATTGATTTACCACATATTTCCCAGATAGGGAGTCCAAATTAGTCCTGCTTAGATGTAGTTGTCGAAAACTGACAGTTGATTAATTATTTAACATTTTCGTATGTTAGACAGGGCCTATAGGCATGATATCTATTAATCCAGGGACGGAGGAATAACTGATTGCAAAAAGTCATTAGTTATAAGTTCTACGAGTGTTAAACAAATTGCCACTGATTTTAAACTTAGGAACGAGTGGCGATTCTGATTAAGTTGATAGTTCCTATAGGCATGCTTTCTAGGTGTAACTGATTTTGAGCAGAGATCCTATAGGCATGTCATCTATATGTAATGAGTTATTTTAACTCCTATAAGCAGGCTTGCCTAATGACAAATGTATATGCAAAGTGCAGGAAGTCCTATAGGCATATTATCAATACAATATGCAGAGCTTCATTATCGATTTATTGCCATGGTATTATTACAAAGTGCAGAAAACCTATGGGCATGGTATCTATGTGAAAAATGCAGGCTTTGAAAGTGATAACCCTATGAACATGGTTTCTAGGCGAGATGCAGAATTTTAAAGAGTAAATATCCTATAGACATGGTATCTACGTGAAAATGCAGAGTTTGAAAGCAATGATCCTATGAACATGATTTCTATGTGAGATGCAGAATTTTAAAGGGTAAATATCCTCTAGACATGATTTCTATGTGAAAATGCAGAATTTTAAAGAGTAAATATCTTATAGACATGATTTCTACCCCTTTGGCATGCATTCAGTCCCATCCCCTTTCACTATACCCCAGTAGTTATTACAAAGTTATTTACAAAGCTTATTACAGACCAAGCGAATCAGAAGGAATAATAAAATTACATCAGTGATTACATCTACATCTAATCAGCCTAATCCAGACTCAAAGTCTAATAATATGAGATAAATCAACTTCCAGGATCGGATTTTCAAAGCCTTTCTCTTATTTGGGATGTGTCAAAGTTCCAAGGAACTTCAAGAATTCTAGGCAATGCTTACACCCAAATATCATTGCAGAGTTAAGAACATAGTGCAGTGTGGAAGGGCCAGCCCTCAAATGTCCAAGTTCAGAGGGAACTCAAGGTCCCAAGGCAAGGCTCATAGGAAGGGGCAGAGCTTAGAGACTAGGAGTAAGTGTAAGTGCAATGAAAGGGAATTAGGGGGAGCCAGGGCAGGCTGGTGGTCATGCCCAGCAACTGGAATGCTGGCACACCCCTGACCAGCTGGTCAACTTAAAAATTAAAGAGTTAGGACCTTTTGAAGGTCAGGTTCAGCCCTAGACAACAACTTGGATGCTGCCAGGCTATACCTTAACTTAATACACATAAGGGAATGGGGTATGGGAAATTGAAAGAGGCTAGGATCCAAAGGACCCAGTTTTAATCCATGACAATAACATTGTATATTGTCATGTCTTAAACTACAGCCCAAGCACATAAAAGGGGGATGGGGATAGGGATTCATTGCAGCAACAGATAGCAAGACATAAGTATTACTTTAAAGTTGAAATCTACAAAGCAATAAAGTAGGCATGGGCATAAAAGCTTGTAAATAAACACATTGGAGTTGATGCTAGAATCAAAAGTAGGACATACCAGTTTCAGAAAAATAAATGAAAAGCAGAAGCTTTGGTAAGCCAAATTGCTAGCAAGCAATGCAAAAGATCTCAGAAGAGAGTAAAGAGTGCAAGAGAGTTTGTGATTCGAAAATCAGTGAATGGGGATAGTTGAAAGTATAGAAGGGAAGGCCCTTTTTATACTGCAGCAAGTAAGTAAGAAAAGGTAAGGAAAATAACCTTGAAAATCAATTTCCCTTCAATTAAGGGATTCTGATTTCCAACGGGTAAAGATAATTAAGGAAAGGGTCAATCAGAATATTTTCCCAAGCAGTACAATAAAGGGTGAATACATAAAAACTATCTAAGGTAAAAGTGTAGTGGTACTTGATTTGTGAAAAACAAGGACAGGGAATCAGTAAAACAAGCAGTAAAAGAACCAAGTTGAAAGCCTTGTTCGATTGAACCGAGTCAGAAAAGTGGTAAAGGAAAGTTTAATTTAGGGAAAAATCTGTAACATTCAAGTAAGCAACATTAAAGGGATTCAGAATCAATTAATAGTTGGAAAAACCTTTGAAAGAGAAGCTCTCATATATAAAAAACAATAGACATGTCAAGCAAGAAGGATGTCATGCTAATTACGAAAGACTAGCAAGAAAGTTTCAAAATCACAAATGCAGAAAAAGTTCAAATTCAGTTCATAAACTCGGAGTGAGTCTGTTCAAGGTTTCAAAGTAGAACCCTGTCCAAACACAAAATCAAACTTGCCAAAGAAACCCCCAAATCTTAGGTTTTTTAAACTCGAATTCGACACAGAGATGAGAAGGCAAGCTATTGAAACAGACTCAGAGACCTCTTTCAGAGTCTCATGAGAAAACATACAAGCACAATAGCAGGTCCAAGGCAAATAGAACATAGAAACTAATTTGAAGTACAGGGAACAAGTTTCAAGAAAAGCTTGGAATTTAAACGAGTTCAGGAGATAAAGGGGTAGTGTAAACTTAAGGAAATAGTCGATGAAACACATCTAGAAAGAACAAAGTCTGGGAAAGGCAAACAAAGGACTAAAACTCAGTAGGAAAACACAGTAAAGGAACACATAAGATAGGCATGTGAGAGGATGATATTGAAACCAGTAGGAGACAGAACGGAGCACAACAGAAAACTTCATAATACAGCAAATATAAGAACACAGGAAAAAAGCATGCGAATCAGAAAAGAGAAAATAAGAACATAGCAGGGATCGATTCACACCAAGAAAAGAAGAAGAGTCAGAAACATTTTCAAGAACCTTTTCCGGAAACCCTAATCTAAAAGAAGTAACTTTTTGAAAGAAAATTGGAGAAAAAGTTTAAGAAACTTAAGCAATATTGCAAACATATAACAGATCTAAAAATTATCGGAGAGAACCTCGATAGTTAGGGTTTCAGATGAACCCTAGAATGATAAAGGCTTCGAAAATGTCCGATCTAAGTCGGATGAGGGAGAATCAAGCTCTTGAGGCTTAAATATGCCGGAGCAAAGGCCGGAGAGGCCATGGATCTAAAGATCTGAGAAGATCTGAAAGAGAACTATCCGAGACAGACTTTGAAACCTCGAACATCCAAGGTTTAATGGTGGAGGGGGTGAGTATAGACCATCCATGGCCTGAAAAGCCATGGATTCCGGTGGAGTGGTAGTCGGAAAGGGCAGGAGATGATTAGGGTTTCGACGAGCCGTTGAGAGAGTTTGAGAGACGAAAGGATTTCAAAGGCGGATATCAGAATGAAATGAGGGATTAGGGTAGGTCGTTTGGGGTTAAAATGGTAAGGGAAAATTATGGCCGTTGATCAAAATGATCAACGGCCTGGATTAATAACAGGAACCGGGCAGATTTTTTAATTTTGTCGGGGCCAGGTAAAATGAAATTGGGTTGGTCTAATTAGGCCTGGGTCAATTAGGGTTGAAATTGAAATGTAAAGTAGGATACAATTGAAATGAAATGGGGCTAAATGTTAATTAGCCAGTTTTTCCTTTTTATTTATAAAAAATAGTAAAGATGACTTTAAATGCAAATTAAAAGTACTGAGCCAGTAAATAATATATAAATATTAATTTAAAAATACTGGAACCAATTTTATAGTTATGAAATGCTATCAATCTTAAAATCGGCTAAAATTGCAATTATAGGCAATTTAGTCTTCCAAATACCAAACAAATTTGTAAAAAATATACAAAAAATTACCTCAACTATATATTGGTATAAATATGAGAATAAAATAAATTATTCACCAAAATTGATAGCTTTTGGGAATAATTACTGATTTTTTTACTGCTAAAGTGGACAATAAATTGATTTTAAAAATCTTTAAAAATTAGGAAAAGTACCAAAATACTTGGCATGCTTATATATGCATATACATGTTATTTTGAAAGTATTTTTTATATATAAAAAATACATAGGGAAAAATTGGGTATCAACAACTGCCCCTCTTTACCCGGGAAGGATGAAAGAGTTGTCGGGTAAAGATATGATGGCCAATTTGACCGAACGAAACGATTTGAAGAATTTTGACCGAGCTCTGGTACATGAGCCGCCGACATATCCTTGGTCTTATAGGAATCAGGCCATATGTAGTTTGGGATCCATCGGCGGGATATGCCGATGGAGATTTTGAAAAAAACAAACGCGATATCCAGGTTGGGAAGGATGGTCAAAGTCTAGTAGGCTACGGGAACTGGAGCGGGATCGCTCCTGCTGAGACGGCCGTTGCTAGCCGGTTAACCTGCAAATGAGCAATGCGAACATATATTGTGCATAAATTTAAACGTGATGCAAGTTCCCGTTGGACCATGAATGTTGTCTTTGGACGGTTAGGATGACGTCCTCAGACCATGACGTCCTAGGCCATGAAGCGTATAATAAAGGATTCGCCGGCTATGAAATGTTGTTCTCGGGCTATGAGAATGATGCCTCCGAACCATGATGCCTTTGAATAATTCTATGCAAAAGATAAAATGGGGTCCTCAGGCCATGGCATGGCGTTATCGGGCTAGGCAAATGGTGCCTTCGAACAATGACGCCCTTGGACAGTTTGGCGATCTTTCAGCCCATGAGGTGCAATAAGTGGCTATCTTTCAGCCGATGCAAGAATGTAAATAAAATGGCGATCTTTCAGCCGGTGCAGGATTTAAATGAAGTGGTGATATTTCAGCCATGCAAAAAATGTAAGTAAAATGGCGATCTTTCAGCTGATGCAAGATTTAAATGAAGTGGTGATATTTCAGCCATGCAAAAATGTAAGTAAAATGGCAATCTTTCAGCCGATGCAAGATTTAAATGAAGTGGCAATATTTCGGCCGATGCATGTTTTAAATGAAGTGGCGATATTTTAGCCATGCAGATGGAGACAGAGCTTAGTTTCGAAAGGCATAATAGTAGCCTTATGCAATGCAGGAAATGCAAATGGAGGTAGAGCTTAACCTCGGAAGGCAGAATAGTAGCCTTATGCAATGCAGAAAAATGCAGATGGAGGTAGAGCTTAACCTCGGAAGGTGGAATAGTAGCCTTATGCAATGCAGGAGTGCAAATGGAGGTAGAGCTTAACCCCGGAAGGCAGAATAGTAGCCTTATGCAATGCAGAAAATGGAGATGGAGGTAGAGCTTAACCTCGGAAGGCAGAATAGTAGCCTTATGCGATGCAGGAAATGCAAATGGAGGTTGAGCTTAACCTCGGAAGGCAGAATAGTAGCCTTATGCAGTGCAAAATGCAGATGGAGACAATGCTTAGTCTCGGAAGGCAGAATGGTAGCCTTATGCAGAAAATGCAGATGGAGGTAGAGCTTAACCTCGGAAGGCAGAAATGTAGCCTTATGCAAAATGCAGATAAAGGTGAGTAGTAACGAAAACTCTTAGCTGATAGATGATAGCTGATAGTTGATTGCGTCGTTGTGGTTGCTGGGGATGTCATGTGCGGACAACACTTGTAAGTGAGCGATGATTCTGAGAGTTGTACTCCTGCAAAATATGAATATGTAACCGTATCTGATGGTTTTATGTTTTGGGGTGCTTGCATTCAAAGAAGGATCTTGAGTTTTGTAAAGGAGGAAGGTTAGTTCGTCTTCCCGTGGACCTCCCTCGTCCTACTCGGCTCTTGTTTTCATTGGGGGGGTAGCGTCGCTAAAGAAAGCATTTGGATAGTAGCCATGCATAACTTTCAAAAATATAATGTAAACACATAAATAATAATAAAAACGGTCTTCTTTTAGATTAACCGATGACTGCGACGCGGTTCAAGATATTGCAACCTCTTTTGCTCCGGAATTTTGAGGGTCCTCCTCAAAATTCTGCCCCAGTTTACTGGGCTGGTGCTTCCGACGGCTGCGCATTGGTGAATGGCTGAAGATCAACTTCGGAATTTTGAGGGTCCTCCTCAAAATTCTGCCCCAGTTTCTAATAGTGGGGGAAATGAAAATTTTATTGAATTGTGACCGAACCCATAGCGCTGCCTATGTATCCCCTCTTAAACGGGAATCAGGTCAGACGTAGTTCAAATTACATCATACAGAAATCATAATGATTACACATAATAGCGTTTGACTGCATCTGAATTAATTGGCTTTGGCCAGACTTCTCCATCCATCTCTGCGAGTATGAGGGCCCCTCCTGTTAGGACCCGATGAACCATGTACGGGCCTTGCCAGCTAGGAGAGAACTTTCCTTTGGCTTCATCCTGATGCGGAAAATTTTTCTTCAGCACTAGCTGTCCTGGCGTGAATTGTCTCGGTCTGACACTTTTGTTGAACGCTCTGGACATCCTGTTCTGATACAATTGACCATGACAAACTGCGTTCAGTCTTTTCCCGTATATGAGGGCTAACTGCTCAAAGCGATTTTTTACCCATTCTGCATCTTCAAGTTCCGCTTCCTGTATAATCCTCAGGGAGGGAATCTCTACTTCGGCTGGGATGACTGTCTCGGTATCGTAAACCAGCATATAAGGAGTTGCCCCAGTTGATGTGCGGACTGTGGTACGGTTTCCCAATAGAGCAAATGATAGCTTTTCGTGCCACAACTTGTGTTTTCCTATCATTTTCCTTAGTATTGTCTTGATGTTCTTATTGGCTGCTTCTACAGCTCCATTCATCTGAGGTCTGTAGGCTATAGAATTCCTGTGCTTAATCTTGAACGTCTCACACATTGCCCTCATCAGATCACTGTTGAGATTTGAAGCATTATCAGTGATGATTGACTCTGGGACGCCGAACCGGCAAATGATACGGTCGCAGACAAAGTCTGCCACAACCTTCTTGGTTACTGCCTTATATGATGCTGCTTCAACCCATTTGGTGAAATAATCAATTGCCACTAGAATGAACCTGTGCCCGTTTGATGCGGCAGGCTCGATAGGTCCGATGACATCCATTCCCCAAGCGGCAAACGGCCATGGAGGCACCTTTATCATGTCTGCATGAATCTGGAAGTGATGGCATCTCCGAACTTACTGGATGCAGTCCGTCTCCATATTCATCCAGAAATAACCGGCCTGGAGTATTTTCTTGGCTAAGACAAAACCATTCATATGCGGACCACAGGTCCCTGCATGAACTTCTTCCAACAACCCGGATGCTTCCTTTGCTTCGACACACCTTAGTAATCCTAAATCGGGAGTCCTCCTGTACAGGATTCCTCCGCTGTGAAAGAAGTGATTGGATAGCCTCCGTAGTGTGCGCTTTTGAGTAGTGTTCGCGAGTTCTGGATACTCTCCTATTGATAGATACTTCTTAATGCCATGAAACCATGGTTTTCCATCTGCTTCTTACTCGACATAAGCACAGTAAGCGGGTTGATCGTGGATTTTTACCAGGATAGGATCAATGAAGTTCTTATCTGGATGCTGAATCATGGATGATAGAGTGGCCAATGCATCGGCGAACTCATTTTGGACTCTAGGGACATGCCGGAATTCTGTCTTTGTAAACCTCTTCCTCAACTCCTGTACGTGATGCACGTATAGGAGTATCTTGGAGTTCTTGGTTGCCCACTCTTCTCGAACCTGATGTATGAGCAAGTCGGAATCCCCGATCATTAGTAACTCCTGAACGTTCATGTCAATGGCCAGCTTGAGCCCCAAGATGCAGGCTTCGTACTCGGCCATGTTGTTGGTGCACGGGAACCTGAGTTTGGCGGACACCAGATAATGCTGACCTGTTTCTGACACTAGAACTGCTCCTATGCCAACTCCTTTAAAGTTTGCTGCTCCGTCGAAGAATATTCTCCAGCCATCATAGGATTCTGCAATGTCTTCTCCTATGAAAGAGACCTCCTCGTCAGGAAAATACGTCTTTAGAGGCTCGTATTCCCGACCCACGGGGTTTTCGGCAAGATGATCGGGCAGTGCTTGTCCTTTGATCGCTTTCTGGGTCACGTAGACAATATCGAATTCACTCAGCAGGATTTGCCATTTGGCTAGCTTGCCCATGGGCATGGGCTTCTGAAAGATGTACTTTAGCGGATCCATCCTTGATATGAGATAAGTGGTATAGGCACAGAAATAATGCCTCAACTTCTGAGCTACCCAAGTCAGAGCACAACACGTGCGCTCTAGCAGGGAATACCGGGCCTCATACGGGGTGAACTTCTTGCTCAGATAGTAGATGGCTTGCTCCTTTCTCCCTGTTTCATCATGTTGTCCCAAAACACAGCCGAATGCCCCATCCAGTACTGCAAGGTAGAGCAATAGCGGTCTACCCGGTTCGGGCGGAACCAGGACTGGCGGCGTTGACAGGTATTCCTTGATTCTGTCGAAGGCCTTTTGACAATCATTAGGCCATTTAGTGGCGGCGTCCTTTTTTAACATCTTAAAGATTGGTTCACAAATGACAGTGGACCGGGCTATGAACTGGCTGATGTAGTTGAGTCTCCCCAAGAAACTCATAACCTCTTTCTTGTTCTTTGGCGGCGGCAATTCCTGAATAGCTTTAACCTTTGACGGATCCAGTTCTATTCCTCGGCGACTTACGATGAACCCAAGCAGTTTTCCGGCGGGAACCCCAAATGAACATTTGGCGGGATTCAGTTTCAAGTTGTACCTTCTCAGTCTGTTGAAGAACTTCCTCAGATCTTCCATGTGATTAGTGGCTCTCTTAGATTTGATGATGACATCGTCTACATCACCTCGATCTCTTTGTGTATCATGTCATGGAAAATAGTAGTCATGGCCCTCATGTAGGTGGCCCCAGCATTCTTTAATCCAAACGGCATCATCTTGTAACAATACATTCCCCACGGCGTGATGAAAGTCGTTTTCTCCGCGTCTTCTTCGTCCATCCATATCTGATGATATCCGGCAAAATAATCGATGAGTGACTGCAGCTCGTGCTTGGCGCAGTTTTCGATCAGGATGTGTATGTTCGTTAAGGGGAAGTCGTCTTTCGGACTGGCCCGGTTGAGGTCCCGGTAGTCGACATAGACTCTGACCTTCCCGTCCTTCTTTGGCACTGGCACAATGTTGGCTAACCATGTTGGGTACTCCACTACCCTGAGGACCTTGGCTTTGACTTGTTTGGTAACTTCTTCCTTGATTTTCAAACTCATATCTGGCTTGAACTTTCTGAGTTTCTGCTTTACCGGCGGACATGTTGGATCTGTTGGCAGTTTGTGAGCTACCATAGATGTACTGAGACCGGTCATACGACCAGGCAAATATGTCCTCATATTCTTTTAAGAACTCCGCGTACTCTTCCTTTTCTGACGGTGACAAGTGAACACTGATGCGCATTTACTTGACATTTTCTGTATTCCCCAGGTTGACGACCTCAGTTTCGTCCAGGTTAGACTTAGGTCTATTCTCAAAGTCCTCGACCTCTTTAATGATCTCTTCTGGTATCTCATCCTCTTCTGAGTCTATATCCGTTTGTTACGTTACCTCGTCGCACGCCACACTCGTCGGTTCATCAAGATAAGTAATATTAATGCTGTGTAAAATAAAATAAATGATAGAAAAAAATAATAAGAGCGAGACTTATAAGAAACTGAAATACTTTGATAAATTCCAAAATCGTTTTGATCATCGGAGCTCTTTTCAAAATTTTAAAGATAATACTGAAGGGAAATCAACTAGCAAAAAAGTAAAAGATAATGCATAGTGCTTTGTTCAGCCTTGCTACCCCGAAGCTTTTCGGGCCTTGGTGGTTCTGATAGACCAATTGTTGAGGCGCGCTCCTCGGCTCACAGCTTGTATGGAAGGGCCTTCCTCCCCTTCCTCCTCGAGAATGACATGACAGTCCATATTGTCATTTTCCAAGAACAGGTTCTTCATTTCTGCCAATGTTTCATCTTCCTCTAACCCATATATGATATCTGCTGGCTGGAAAGTTTGCTCCAGGCGGGGTATTGGGTGCTCCAGCTGGTAGTAAGGGCCGCGCCACGGTGGCGACCAGTTCCTGAATTCTTGCCAAGTATATCCATACCCTAACCCGAAAGTGGTGCCGTGTTTCTTCTGTTTGATAGGCTTGGTGATTCCTTGGAGGTTCTTGCCGAGCCCTTTGCCAGGTTCATACCCGCTCCAATTCAGTATACTTTCTGTCTTGTTATCCCACCACTTATCTTTGTCCACGACATTGACTCGCTCAATCTGGTGGTAGGATTTTCCTCCTAGCTTCCTTCTTCCTTCAATCGCTGGGATGGTTTGGCGACTGTATATGGGGTTACTCCTGTCACCATGAATAATCACCTTTTGGTGATTCCACTCGAATTTCACTACCTGGTGCAGGGTTGATGCTACAGCTCCAGCGGCGTGGATCCAAGGTCGTCCCAGTAATAAGTTGTATGATGCTGGGATGTCTATTACATGAAAATCAACATCGAACCAAGTTGGTCCCATTTGCTGACATAAACTGATCTCCCCAATAGTGGACCTTTGGGGACCATCAAAAGCTTTGACGTTGATAGCCCCATCCTTGATTTCATGTAGACTCTTCCCCAACATTCTGAGGGTCACCAATGGACAAATGTTGAGGCTGGACCCCTCCATCAATCAAAGTCCTGGTGATGAAATAGTCTTCGCATTGCACAGTGATGTGCAACGTTTTGTTGTGGCCTAAACCTTCAGGGGGCAACTCATCCTCGTGGAAAGTGATCTTATGACTCTCCAATATCTGCCCGACCATGTTTGCCATCTCTCCTCCAGTTATGTTACTGGGTACATACGCCTCGCTCAGTATCTTCATCAGGGCGTTCTTATGTGTCTCGGAGCTCTACAGTAGAGCTAGAATGGAGATCTGCGCTGGTGTTTTATTTAATTGATCAACAACTGAGTATTCTTTCGCCTGTATCTTCCGCCAGAGATCATCGGGCCCAGTTTCAATAGGCCGTCCAGAGGCCTGCTTATTTGATTCAACTAAGTGCTCCGGAGTATAAATTTTGCCGGTTCTGGTCATACCCTGTGCTGCAATTGCTTCTCCAGACCTAGTTTTCCCCTTCCTTCTTGCCTCGGCGGTATAATCCCAAGGAATGGCCTGTGTATGGAATGGCGTTATGGCTGACATTGCTACAGGAATGGGCACCCTTGTTTTGGGAGGTAATACAGCAACTTCAAATGGTACTTTCGGAGACCCAAACTCCACCTCAATTGGCTCTGCGGTCTTTGTGGATGACGGTGTTTCAAACTCGAGAGGCACGGACATGTTTACTTCAGCATCCCCAGAGGGCTGGATCTGGACTACGATTGGATTCAGTGTGACTGTTGGTTTCTTGGGCTTGTCACCTTCGGCAATCAATCCAATTGACCCTTTGGGGTCCCAATCATCTTCTACCTCGATCATATGCACGCCTCCACCCTTATGATCAGGCAAGGGATTGTTGCGAACATTAGGAGTAGGCTCCTTCGCCACGATGATTTTGTTGTCAATTAGAGCTTGGATTTTGTCTTTCAAAGATCGGCACTCATCAATGGTATGCCCTTTCATGCCGGAATGATATGCATAGGGTTTGTTTGGATTGACCCATTGGGAAGGATTTTCTGGAGTTATGGCGGGGATTGGGGTGACGTTACCGGCTGCTTTGAGTCTTTCATATAGCTGGTCGATTGGTTCGGCGATGGCGGTGTATTGCTTGGGGGGTCTACGGTCAAAATTAGGGCGTGGCCTGGGGAAGTTTTGGCGGGCGGGAGGTGATTGGTAGTGAGAAGGCTGAGCATTATAGGCTTGGTAGACGGGTGCGGGTTGGGAATATCTTGGTGAGGTAGGTTGATATGTGGGGGAGGGGGATGATTGGTAAGCAGGTGATGGAATTTGGAAAGAGGGCGGAGGTGCTTGGTAATTGGGGATAGGTTGGTATGTGAGAGGGGGTACCGGGTAGGCTTGGTATCTTACTGGGCACTTGGTTCTTTGTGCAGCCATCACGGCACTCACATCCTTTTTCTTGGACGTGCCCCCAGATTGTAGGGCTTTGTTGGTAGCCTGTAATGCCTCGAAATTAGTGACCATACCGCTTTTAATGCCTTCCTCGATCCTTTCTCCTAGCTTGATGATGTCGGAGAATTTCTGTTCCTCTATCAGCATTAGCCTCTCATAATACTGTGGATCCTGAGCTCAGACGAAAAATCTGTTCATCTGTTCTTCTTCTAAGGCTGGCCTGACCTTAGCAGCCTCGGATCTCCATCGATTAGCATACTCGCGAAATGTCTCAGTAGGTTTCTTTTTCAGATTCTGGATGTAGAAGACATCTGGTGCATTTTCTGTATTGAATCTGAACCTGTCCATGAAATCGGACGCCATTCCCACCCAGCTTGTCCACTTCTTGGGATCTCGGCTGATGTACCAAGATAGCGCATCGCCTTCCAAACTTCTCATGAAGAGTTTCATGCGAATCTTTTCATCTCTTCCTACGCCGACCAGCTTATCACAGTATGTCCTCAGATGGACCCTGGGATCTCCTGTGCCATCAAACATTTCGAACTAGGGAGGTTTGTACCCCTCGGGAAGTTCGAAATTTGGCTGAATGCAAAGGTCCTCATAATTCAACCCCTCAATACCTTTGTTTCCTTCAACACCCTGGACTCGGCTAGTCAGTTTCTTGAGCTCGGCAGCCAGGTTTTTGATGAGAGAGTCTTTGTCATCAAACTCCGGTGTGTATTGTTCACGTCCTCCATTTTTGCTTTGTTCTTGCTTTTGATAGGACTTGGAGGAGGAGGAGGTGGAGGGCCCTTAGATCTTGTGGAGTAGGATGATGATGCCAGAGTGCACGAACTAACCTTTTGGGGAGGGGAATAAAAATAAAAGAAAAAACAAAAAGGTAACAAGTTAGTATGGATTCCGAGAAAAATATTGCAATATTTAAACACGTAGTATAAGAATATGAATCGTGTCCTAAATTGGGTGCCTCGTTGTGCTCGAGGTAGGCCTAGCAACAAGTTAATTTGGAAAACTTATAATGCTAAATGCCTCATTTTATTGGTAAAAAATAAGACGAATCTCAAAACGACACTAATATTGCATAAAGTAAAAATGTCACTAATGGCCATTGGCCTTATTACATTTTAAAGCAAAAGAAAAGACTCCTAACTACTTGGTCCTTGAAGGACCCCCCTCAGGTTGAATGCTCTCGTTGATCTGATCCTCCAGCTCACGCAGATTCTCCAGTAAAAATGCCTTTTCCAGGCATTCTCCTTCGTTTCCCTCAGCGTTCTGGCAGTCAGTGACTCTCTTTCTCACTTTCCCCTCCAATTCCAACAGACTGTATTCCAGATATTCCAGGTTTTCGCTAGCCTTGGTGACCCTCTCTTTCTATTCATTGACTTGGTCACTTGATGGGAGATTTCTCCACCAGTCAGCAAGAGTGAGGGCGTGCTAACCATACCGAAGTTGGGGACTTCGTCATTCATTTCCTGCAAAACAAAATGATTAGACCCTTACCCCCACCGGACTCGACTATTTAAATCAATAATTAGCATAATGGCATTTAGTTCTCCAAATAAATGCACAGAATATGGTGTTGTCCGTTTGGGTTCCAGGGAAACCCAGTGGACTTTGGACAAGGCTATCTTAAGGAGTCATTATGTGGACAACATAACTGACTCGATTAGGTTTGACAGTGATGCATGAACAATTAAATAGAATAAGGTTTCTATGAGGTGCTAGACCGGTACCCTTGAGCGGACAACTCAAGAGGGAAAGGCACGGAACCGTCGACTGCACCGCTGATCGACTGGTTTTTCCGCAAATATGCCTTTGCCAAATTTAGGGGGTAATAATACCGGAAGAGCGCAACAACTCATCAAGCATTGCTATGGTATTTGTTTGGCACGAGTGGAATATGATGTTGAAGATGCAATTACAAAAATGAAACAAATTTTCATGTATTTTCACGTTCATAATGATTACAATAATTGCTCGAAAATTACAACGGTATTGGAGAAAAACAGTAAATGAAAGCGTTAAAGAGAGAAAAAGAAGCAAAAAAGCCAAGTCAGTTTCGAAGTAGAGGAGAGATAAAGACATTAAATAAAAGCAATAAAGAAGCAATAAAGTCACGAATAACATGTAATGGTAAAAGCCATAAAAGATCCCCAGCAGAGTCGCCACGCTGTCGACGCCCCCTTTTTCTCGCGAAATTGGGTTTACGACATTTGGGCGGACAACTCTATTCCCGTGTGGGAATTGGATTTTTGAAATTGAAGAGTCGCCACCTAATGATTAAGTGCATTAGGACACTAAGAGTTTTGAATTTGAAAACCAGAGTTCGGGTAAGGGCTAGAAATTATCTCGAGGGGAAGGTGTTAGGCACCCCTCAAGATCCACTAGTGTGGTTCCCGGCCATGCTATGTTGTGACATTAATGCAAATAAGTATACAAATAACTTCACACTTAAGGGTTACAAATAGATACGTAACAAGCATGTTGGAATCAAGGTCTAGATGATCTACAATTTGTTTTGAGGGAAGGTCTAAATGCAGAAAATTAATCATGACATTGAAGAAATATTTAAAAAAAAAAGAATAATGCAGTAAAATAAAAGAGGGGTTTTGGGTAGTTGAAAAGACAGAGTTTTATTGATATTAAACAAAGTCACATAAAGGAAAGGGGGTCCTAGGTTTGTAAAACACATGGATCATCCACACAACACCGGTAATCAATCGTACGCATAGTGTTATCATGTGATCATCATCTCCATGTCTACCCTTCCCACCCTGTTAAGGTATTTAAGCGCGGAATGGTATCGTTACCTACTGCATGCTATTACCCATCCCACCTATCAATCCCGGAGGCGTTTAGGACTACTAATCCTAAAGGGAGGGAGCTTGGCTTTTTAGGGGTTTTAAAAGGATAAAATTCTAGGGCGACAAGCAAAACACAAAAAGCAGTTAATGGGGAAATAAGAACAATTAAAGGCTCAAGTAGGCCTCCTCACTTAAAGAAACGAATTGTTTAGCATGTCTTACACATACTGTTTAGGTCATTAATTAAAATTAGCGTAGGAAGAATTGATTTACCACATATTTCCCAGATAGGGAGTCCAAATTAGTCCTGCTTAGATGTAGTTGTCGAAAACTAACAGTTGATTAATTATCTAACTATTTGTATGTTAAACAGGGCCTACAGGCATGATATCTATTAATCCAGGGACGGAGGAATAACTGATTGCAAAAATCATTAGTTATAAGCTCTACGAGTGTTAAACAAATTGCCACTGATTTTAAACATACGAACGAGTGGCGATTCTGATTAAGTTGATAGTTTCTATAGGCATGCTTTCTAGGTGTAACTGATTTTGAGCAGAGATCCTATAGCCAGGTTATCTATATGTAATGAGTTGTTTTAACTCCTATAAGCAGGCTTGCCTAATGACAAATGTATATGCAAAGTGCAGGAAGTCCTATAGGCATATTATCTATACAATATGCAGAGCTTCATTATCGACTTATTGCCATGGTATTATTACAAAGTGCAGAAAAACCTATGGGCATGGTATCTATGTGAAAAATGCAGGCTTTGAAAGTGATAACCCTATGAACATGGTTTCTAGGCGAGATGCTGAATTTTAAAGAGTAAATATCCTATAGATACGGTATCTACGTGAAAATGCAGAGTTTGAAAGTAATGATTCTACGAACATGATTTCTGTGTGAGATGCAGAATTTTAAAGGGTGAATATCCTATAGACAGGATTTCTATGTGAAAATGCAGAATTTGAAAGTAATGATCCTGAACATGATTTCTATGTGAGATGCAGAATTTAAAGGGTGAATATCCTATAGACATGATTTCTACCCCTTTGGCATGCATACAGTCCCATCCCCTTTCACTATACCCAGTAGTTATTACAAAGTTATTTACGAAGCTTATTACAGACCAAGCGAATCAGAAGGAAATAATAAAAAAAAATTACATCAGTGATTACATCTACATCTAATCAGCCTAATCCAGACACAAAGTCTAATAATATGAGATAAACCCACTTCCAGGATCGGATTTTCAAAGCCTTTCTCTTATTTGGGATGTATTAAAGTTCCAAGGAACTTCAAGAATTCCAGGCAATGCTTACACCCCAAATATCATTACAGAGTTAAGAACATAGTGCAGTGTGGAAGGGCCAACCCTCAAATGTCCAAGTTTAGAGGGAACTCGAGGTCCCAAAGCAAGGCTCATAGGAGGGGGGCAGAACTTAGAGACTAGGAGTAAGTGCAAGTGCAGTAGAGGGGAAATGGCAAACTGGTGGTCATGCCAAACATTTTGGGGTGCTGGCACACCCCTGACCAGCTTGTCAGTTGAACTTGGGGAGTTAAGACCTATTAAAGGTCAGGTTCAGCCTTGGACAGCAATAGGGATGCTGCCAGGCTATACCTTACCTCAGCATACATGGGGGAGTGGGGATATGGGGATTCATAACAAGCAGGACTCGAGAAAGGAGCAAGCAAGGGCATACCCAGCAATGGGACATACTGGCACACCCTTTAGCCTACTTGGGGGGGGGGGGTAGAACTCTGTTCATGAGCAACAATTCTTGTTGCCATGCCCTGAGTCCCCACTTACAAACATATGGGGGTAAATGGGATGGGGAACTAGTGTTTACAAGAAAGTAAAGCAAACAGTAGCACAGAAGCATTTCAATGTCAAATTCTGCAGAAGGTAGACATAGGCGCAAAGACTGTAAATAAACACATTGGGATGATTCTGGGAATTGAATCAAGACATACCAATTTTTTAAAAAAGATAAGCAAAGAAAGTGGCGATCTTATGAAAGCCAAAGTGCAGACAAGAAAATTCAGAAAAGGTTGTGAGAATTATAAGCGTGAAGTCTGAAATGTATTCAGTGTGTTGTGAAAAGAAAAGGCCGGGTATTTATAGTGTGAAATTCATGAGAAATAAGCTAAGAAAATAATTGAAGTTTGATTTTCAATCAGTCACATAAGACTCCCTTTAGTTAAGGGATTCAAATTCAAACGGGTATAAAACCAACTAAGGAAAGAAATTAATCAAACTCTTTATGAAAAGCATGCAATTGAGGGTAAATACATAAAAGATTATTTTAAGGACAAGGTTTTCTGAAAGTACACGGTTGTATAATTAAGGAAAGAGAATTAATTGACAGCCACAAAATCACAAGTCCAAATATTTGGTGTGAAGAAAAAGGTTTTTACTCAAGGAAAATTAGTACAATCAATTAAAGCCCCCAAAAAGATTCTGATTCAATTACTATTTGAAATCCTTTTAAAGAAAGATTCAACACACATATAAAAGCACACAGATATGCCTAAACACGAAGAATTTTGCCATGACCTTGTAAAATCAGTAGAAAGAATCGAATGCGGAGATGGAGAGGCAAGTAGTCAAAAACAGGCTTAGTGGCTTGTTTTAGAAGCTCATAAGAAAGCACGCAAACAAGTAGAAAGATCAAAGCAAACAGAGTGAGGAAACTAGTTTCGAAGCGTAGTGAGGGAACAACTGACAGTAGAAGGAACAGTAGAAGAACCAGTAGAAGAAACAATAGAAGAAATACATGCTTATAGAGGATGAAGATAGCAGAGCATGGTAAAAAAAACGGGAATCATAGCGTAGAAAACACAGTAGGAGAATATGCCAGGGCGGAGTATAGAAAACACAGCAAAAGAACATTCAATCACGGAGTATGAAACTCTGTAGAAGAACACCTAAGAACATAATAGAGCATGTATAAGAACATAGTGGAAAGCGAGTGAGAACATGATACAGGAACACAATAAGAGAAACAATACAAATAATAAAGAAAGCAAAAATCATAAAAACACTTGAATACTTTCCAGAAACCCTAAATCGGAAAAGAAGGGTTTTGAAAGCAATTTTCAAAGGAAAACTTAGGGAAATCGTTAAAAAATTCACGCACAGCATAGATACATAACAGATCTAAAAGGAATCGGAGAAAAACTTCGAATAGTTAGGGTTTCGAAAGAACCCTAGAGTGAGAAAGGCTTTAAAAAGATCCGATCTAAGTCGGATAAAGTCAGAACCAGACTCAGGAGACTAGAATATGCCGGAGCAAGGCCGGAAATGGCCAGAAATGGCCGCAAACCTCGAGTCGGCGAAGATTTGAGTGAAGACCCTCGAAGTCTGTCCTCGATCCTTCGAGCATCAGGCTCACAGGAGCAGTAGGAGGTGAGTATGAGGTTTCCATGGCCTGAGAAGCCATGGATTCCGGTGGGAATCGAAGGGGATTAGGGTTAGTTTGGGTGGCGGCGACTAGGGTTTGAACGGGGTTGCAGAGAGGATTGGAGAGGAAAGGGATTCAAGGGCGGCGGGTAAAGGGGAAATGATTTAGGGTTGAGGGTGTTGGTGGATTAAAAAAGGGAAGGATGCGCGTGAGCTGTTGATCTAACAGATCAACGGCTGGGATTAAAAGAAAAGGCCTGGGCGGGTTATTTGAGTGGGTCAGGGGCGGGTAATTTAGGAATTGGGTCAGGTTTGAATCAAAAATAGGGCTGGGAAATTGGGGGTTTGATTTTGGCTAAAATTGAAATGGTAATGGGCTATATATTAAATAGCCAATTTCTCCCTTTTTAATTTAATTAAAATAGTTAAAATGATTTTAAAAGCAAATTGAAAGCACTGAATTAATTAATAATATATAAACGTTAATCTAAAAATACTGGTAACATTTTTATAATTGTAAAATGCTACTAATCGTAATATAGCCTATAATTGCAATTTTATGCAATTTAGCTTAAAAAATATCAAATAAATTTATTAAAATATGCAAAAATCACCTTAATTATATTGTGGTGTAAATATGAGGATGAAAATAAATTACTCACCAAAATGATAGTTTTGGGAATAATTATTGAATTTTGTGCTGCTAAAACAAATAATAAAATGATTTTAAAAAGCTTTAAAAATTGGAAAAAATATCAAAATTCTTGGGCATGCTTATATATGCATGTACATGCTATTTTGGCTGAGTATAAAAATATGTAGGAAAAAATTGGGTATCAACATCGCCACTTGGGATAATTTATGGTGTTTAAAATCCCGAATCGAGGAGATTTGACTCTGCTATACAGTTCGCGAAATACAGAAATCCGGGTAAGAAATTCTGTTAACCCCGGAGAAGGTGTTAGGCATTTTCGGGTTCCGTAGTTTTAGCACGATCGCTTTGATCATACTTGGCTTAATCAAATTGTCCAATTACTTATTTTAGAACCTATGTGCATTCACCTCTTTTAATTAAAAAATTATCTTAAAACAGGTCACACGCACGTGTACCCATTTGTTTGGCGCGTCAAAAATCATGTCACGCGTACGTGTCCATAATTAATAACGCTTTATTATTATTAAGAATGATTAGTCAAAGTTGCACGAA
Source organism: Nicotiana attenuata (assembly GCF_001879085.1). Classification (NCBI taxonomy): domain Eukaryota; kingdom Viridiplantae; phylum Streptophyta; class Magnoliopsida; order Solanales; family Solanaceae; genus Nicotiana; species Nicotiana attenuata. The sequence continues at coordinate 13,166,384 of NC_031997.1, forward strand.
TGCATACTCCGATTTTGTTTTTAGGATCGTAATTATGTCACACGAACGTGTACGCAATCACGATAATATATTAAACGTGCCTAAAGCAAACTACGAACATTCATTTTTTAGACTAAGTTAAAGTTCAATCTAAAATACTAATTGTAAGTGAATAAAAAGGTGATACGCTGAGCCTTTATTGATCTAAGAAAAATCTGGGCTAGTATTAAGCCCAAAATTATTTAAATACTTTCTTTTTTTAAGAAAAATGAAGGGCATAAGAAAATTGGGCTCAAAATCGAGCCCAGGAGCGACGACAAGGGAAAACGGCCACACAGATTAAAATGGGCCAAATACCAGGCCCAACTCTGGGCAACTCTTCCTTCAGTACTAAAGCCCATGTTTATTATACCATTCAGAAAGTTCAATATATGAAATTGCTGAAGCAAATTAAGTAGGCATGGCTATTTGATAACAATCATTTTTTTTAAAAAAAGAACACAAATGCTGACACTGTTTGGGCTTTGAAAGTGAGCCCAACATATGAGAAAAAGGTGCAGAACCACACCAGAAGTGATCCTGACCAGGCCACCCATCTAGGCCCACTTTGGATCCAATTTGTTACTGAAAATCTGCAGGCCCACTGAATGCAATTAACGACTACTACACAAATTCTGGAAATCAAGATTGCCGACTATATATTACAGATCTTAGCTAACTGACAATGTTAATACAATACTAGCCTGAATTATCTTAAACTACTAACTAAGCAGATAGAACTAGTCACATAACCCCTTTCATTATAAACGTAATTCTAAGCTAACAGCAGAACCATGAATTGGCACTTAAACCATTGAATTTCTTTGAAATAAAGGGTGAAATTGGACACAAAAGACTATCAATAACTTTCATCACCATGGCCTTTGAACAACACCACAAAACTAAAATTACTTTTTAATACACAAGCATGAAGCCCCTTGGCCAGATCACAACTATCATTGTAGATCCAAGATCCTAAAATAAAGCTAAGTACAGAGTTACAAAACAATGGGAAGAGATTAAAGGAAACATATAGGAAAGAATCGAAGCATGAAATCTGAACGTGAGAGTCACATTATAAACACATCTTTAAATAACATGCACATGGCTTCATTAAAACATACAACATACATTAACAACACGCTTGTAATTCTCACCATCAACCAAAGTTTAAGACGTACCTGATTATCAAAAGCAAAACAAAAGAAGTAAGGATTTCAGCAAAGCAGAAGCGTGAAAACAGCAATACACAGCTTCTTTAATCCATATCCAAGCCCAAAAAACCAGAAATGTCATGAAAGCTTTTTCTAATTTCTTTCTAAAGAGAGAAGAAGCAATCGAGCCCAATCCCAATGAAATAGTGCAGAAACTTTTCAGTCTTTTTAGGGATCCAAATCTGTTTTTTTTCCCGTCCCAAATGAACGAAGAAAAGGTGCTTTTTATAGGCTTCAATGCCATGTGCTAGAAAACTCTTTTGGGAAATATTCCCTATTAGCCTGAAAAGGGCATCTTGTAACAACCTGGGACAGCTGGCTGCCCCTTATTGGTTTCAGCATTTTGTGCTAACCAAATGAGGCCAGCTGCCCCCTATTCTAGAACCTTCCACCTTAGTCTGGGCCAATTGTCCTGGCCAACAGACCCAAGACAGGCCCAAGACAAACCCAATATTCAATAACAATTCAGGCCTTAACTGATCGGGCCTTAATTGGCCAAAACAGAACCAAATATCAAAGTAAAATAGACTGTCACTAATTATCCTAGGAAAATCAATTGAACATTCTGAACTTAATTAGCTAACTGTTAAATTCAAATAACTACCCTAAAACCGATTTTAATTAACAGTAAATTAACTAACACCTAATTAATCTAATTTTTTAAACTATCCTAAAACAGGTTGCAATTAACCACAAACCCAAACATGCAAACAAATGATTTAAATAATTAAACTGATTAAAATTAAAGTGGAGTTTGTTTGTTAATTATCCTAACCTACCATGCAAATAAAACTGATTGAAGAAAATATAAGCAAATAAAGGGGAAAAAACCGAGGAATACCTATTTGACAGCAACGGCGACCAAAACAAACTTTCAACAGATTGGCCAGGCTCAGGGTGCTTCGAGATGGATTGAAGCTGACCCAAACAACTACTCCGGTCAAGAGTAATCTACTTGGGCAACCTTCCAGCCTAACGAGCAAAAAAAATTCCACCAACAGTCCCCAAAATGCAAAAACTAGGTTAGGTTTTCTTAGATCTGGGATTCGGTGAATTCAAGGGATTATTTGGGGAAATTACCGAGGGATTTGGGTTTATGGGTGTGTGAGGATTATAGGGTACGATTTAGGGTGGGTTTGGAGATCGGCCGCCGCCGTGAAATGATTTCCGGCAGGCGGCGGCTAGGGTTTGGGCCGTGTTAGATTGAGAGTGAGTTGGAGGGGCTAGGGTTGGGCTTTAGTGAGGGAGACGGGTAAATCAAGGGGCCTGAAGGGTCTGGGGGGGGGGGGGTTTAGGACATATATATGGGGGTGGAGTGTGATGTTCCCAACCGTTGGATCATCAGAGATCAACGGTTGGTATTGAAGGATGCCAAACGGCGTCATTTGGTTAATTAGGGGGATTGGGTTGGGCGGATGGGCAAGGGATTTGGGCTCATTTCAAATGTTGGCCCAATTTTACAACCAAATTAAACCTTTTCAAATATCTTTTCTCTTTGTTTTTTTTTTCCTTTTTTTCTTTAATTAACTAAAATCCTAATTACATCTCAAATTAATCTAATTTGCAAAATTAAGCTAATTATCTAATTATAAAATTAGTTGATCCTAAATTATAGAAAAGAAAATTACTAAATTAACATTAAAAGCTAAAAATGTAAAAAAGAAAAATATATTTTGTGATTTTTATTTCGATAAAGAAATTAATTAACCAATTAATCCTAAAATATAAACACAAAATCTAAATGCAATGCATGATATTTTGACATTTTTTCCATGATTTTAGAAGAATTAAACGTGCACAAAAATGCAAACAATTAACAAAAGTATAAAAGAATCCTATAAAATTGCAAACAATTTGGGAAAAATCTATTTCCTTAATTTGTAGGAGTATTTCACATAGGGCAAAAATCACATGCTCAATGCTGCCCCTCTTTCTCGGAAACACGAAGAGTTTTCGGGCAAAGATAAAGTGAGCGGAAACGAGCGATTTTTGCCCGTTTGGATACTCCGTGAGAAGCATTTTGAAAAGTGTGACCGAACCCTGCTTCCGGGGTTGCCTACATATCCTTGGCTATAAAGGAATCAGGTTAGTGTTGTTCTGGAAGTTTTGGTAGCTGGGACTACCGGAAAGCTGTGATTTCACTGTTGCTGCTGGTGCTACTGCTTGCTAAACTCCTTATTACACCGTCACAAAATGAAAAGGAGCTAGACTAATCTATGATCTATGAGTTACAAGAATCCTATCTATATATCTTCAAACTTGATCTTGAAACTTCTGCAGTTCTGCCGTGCATCTTTGAACTGTTGACTCGCACTCTCGAGACGAGCTTCTGTTACTGCTAACTCGAGTTGAATTCTGAAATGAATTCCCTTGTTTTCCAGGTGGGTGCCTGATGCCGAAACTTGAAATGTATTCCCTTGTTATCCAGGTGGGCGCCTGATGCCGAAACGTGAAATGTATTCCCTTGTTTTCAAGTGGGCGCCTGATGCCAAAACTTGAAATGTATTCCCTTGTTATCCAGGTGGGCGCCTGATGCAAAAACTTGAAATGTATTCCCTTGTTTTCCAGGTGGGCGCCTGATGCCAAAACTTGAAATGTATTCCCTTGTTATCCAGGTGGGCGCCTGATGCCAAAACATGAAATGTATTCCCTTGTTATCCAGGTGGGCGCCTGATGCAAAAACTTGAAATGTATTCCCTTGTTTTCCAGGTGGGCGCCTGATGCAAAAACTTGAAATGTATTCCCTTGTTATCCAGGTGGGCGCCTGATGCCAAAACTTGAAATGTATTCCCTTGTTATCCAGGTGGGCGCCTGATGCAAAACATGAAATGTATTCCCTTGTTATCCAAGTGGGCGCCTGACGCAAAACTTGAAATGTATTCCTTTATTATCCAGGTGGGCGCCTGATGCAGAACTTAAATCGCATTATCCAGGAGGGTCCTGAAAACTTGAAATTAAATCCCATTATCCAGGAGGGTCCTGAAAACTTTTAAATTAAATCCCATTATCCAGGAGGGTCCTGACAACTTAAAACTACATCCCATTATCCAGGAGGGTCCTGAAAACCTGAAATTACATCCCATTATCTAGGAGGGTCCTGGAAACTTTTTAATAATCCCATTATCCAGGATGGCCTGACAACTTAAAACTACATCCCATTATCCAGGAGGGTCCTGAAAAAAACTTGAAATTAAATCCCATTATCCAGGAGGGTCCTGAAAACTAAAATTAAATCCTATTATCCAGGAGGGTCCTGAGAACTTGAGCTTAAATCCCATTATCTAGGAGGGCCCTGAAAACCTTACGGTCGAACCTGTCTGGCACATGCTTTCCTCACGGGGAGTTCCTCCGGAACAAACAAAATTTTCCTGCCCCTGTTTCAATCAAAGAAAATTTTATCAGTTTGAAAATGTGGTGGTTAGTTTGCGGCATTCTTGCTGAAGGTGGCCTTTCCACTGCCATGCTTTGTTCCGATTAGCTGCCGACTGGCAAATAATTGTTTGACCTTCTGATCGAACATCAACCACAGGACCCTGAATGACCCGAGTGCCCCACACTCATCCTGCTGTTTTACATTTCTGTCCTTCCAATTTGAACCTCTGTATTTTCTCAAAGTTCACGAAACCACTCGTCCAGTTGAATTTCCACTAAAACCTTATTTTCCATTTTGCATCATGCTATTTCTCGTATGCTTTGGCCGCACTTTGCTTTGTGCAATTTGAAAGTTGGTAATAAGCTTTGAAATCCTTCTTTGCTTTCTTAACAAGGTTAACATTGGAAAAGACTTAGAGAAGTAGACCCAAAGAAAATGAAATGCAGTGACTTCGAGAGTTAGGAATAAAGAAGAAAATTCGAAACAGGATGACTGTTTGAGGAGGAAAAGGAAAAGAGACTTATCTGAGCGAAGCAGCTGGTACCAATGATCATGACATGCATTTCGGATTAATCAGCCAGACCATTCACCTAATCATATTGTGCCCTGTCTTCATACTTTGAAACTGGGATTTTCTATAATCCAATCTCTGTGCAAAGTCACGAGCCTCACTCGGCTTGCGGTGCCCTGACGGATTTTCACCAACAAACCTCTCTCATTTGTTCATCTCTCGACTCACTGTCGCCTTACGGTGACCACGAGGGTTTTCACCAATAAGACTCTCATTTTAGTTTTCTCTCAGCTTTCCACCGCCTTACAGTGCCCGTGAGGGTTTTCACCTATAAGACTCTCTCATTTATTCATTTTTCCTTGTGTAGAATGGAGTGTTGCCCCTGTTGTGAATCATACCTCTATCTCGCTTGACTTGGCATTCCTCAAAGACTGAACAGAAGGTCTTTCTTTGGACCGTAATGTAGGCTTTTGGATAGGGTTAGAAAGAAAGGGTATCATAAAGGCTCAAGAATAGCTTAAAAGGGCTCAGAATTATAACTTTTGGAATCAAATCTCTTACAAAAACAACTTCTGCCCCAGTTTCTTTGCCTGGGGACTTTTGAATTTTTATTTTGATGGGACCGAACCGTGAGGCTGCCTACGTATCCTTAAAAGGAATCAGGCCGAACGTAGTTCAAAACATAGGATTTGCTTTGTTTTTTGTACCTTTCCCTTTTTCTTTTTCTTTTTCTTTTTCTTTTTCTTTTCTTTTCTTTACTTTTTTTCCATTTTTCTCTTTCTCTTTTCCTCTTCTCTTTTCCTCTTTTTATTTATTTATTTATTTATTTATATTTCATGTATCTGTATTTCTAAACTTTGCTTCTGATTTCAAAAGAGGATATGAAAGAAATAAATAAGGCTAAAAAAGGGGTGACAAAGGATAAAGTGTTTAGATAGCAGAATAAAATGCCTTCGTCATTCCAATCTTCAAACATGCCAAGTACAAACAACACAATTAGACAAACCAAAGAATTCATACATAATATCTTTTGACTGCATCAGAATTGATAGCCATATCTACACATTTGCCTTCTATATCTGTTAAATGCAACGCACCATTGGACAACACTCTTGTTACAATGAACGACCCCTGCCAATTTGGGGCAAACTTGCCTTTAGCTTTAGCCTGATATGGAAGGATGCGTTTCAATACTTGCTGACCCACTTTAAATTTCCGGGAATGCACCCTCTTGTTGTATGCTCTTGACATTCTCTTCTAATACAATTGGCCATGACACACTGCTGCCAGTCTTTTTTCATCAATCATATTTAATTGCTCCAATCGGGTTTTGACCCACTCATCGTCATCAATTTCTGCTTCAGCAACAATTCGAAGGGATGGAATTTGAACTTCCGCGGGTATAACTACTTCAGTACCGTATACGAACAAATAAGGAGTTGCACCTACTGAAGTACGAATAGTAGTGCGGTAACCCAACAAAGCAAAAGGCAACCTTTCATGCCATTGCCTAGAACCTTGCACCATCTTTCGAAGTATTTTTTTATGTTCCTGTTAGCCGCCTCAATAGCTCCATTTTCCTTGGGGCGATACGAGTGGAATTACAATGTGTAATCTTGAATTGTTGACATACTTCTTTCATCAAATGGCTGTTAAGATTAGCACCATTGTCCGTGATGATTACCTTGGGAATTACGAACCGGCAAATGACGTTTGAATGAACAAAATCGACCACTGCCTTCTTGGTCACAGATTTAAAAGTCATAACTTCAACCTACTTAGTGAAATAATCGATTGCCACCAGAATAAACCTGTGCCCATTTGATGCTGCTGGCTCAATCGGTCCAATGACATCCATTCTGCAAGCAACAAAAGGCCAAGGTGCGGACATTGTATGCAACTCAGACGACGGAGAATGAATCAAATCACCGTGTACTTGGCATTGATGACACTTGCGCACAAAACTGATGCAATCTCATTCCATGGTGAGCCAATAATAACCTGCTCGAAGAATTTTCTTTGCCAAAACATACCCACTCATATGCGGTCCGCAAACTCCGGAGTGCACTTCGGTCATGATAGTCGTGGCTTGTTTAGCATCTATGCACCTCAGCAGTCCAAGATCTAGAGTTCTTTTGTACAAAATTCCCCCGCTCAAGAAAAATCCACTAGCCAAACGTCGAATTGCTCTCTTTTGATCACCCGTGGCCTGTACCGGATACACCCCCATCTTGATGTATTCCCGGATATCATGGAACCACGGTTCACCATCAAGTTCCTCCTCAACCACGTAATAGTAGGCATGCTGATCACGAACTTGAATATGTAGAGGGTTAACATAAGCCTTATCCGGACTGTGTAACATTGATGCCAAAGTAGCCAAGGCATCGACAACCTCATTATGGATCCTAGGAAGATGCCCGAACTCTACTGATCTGAACCGTTGACAAAGATCGTGCAAATATTATCGTTACGGTATGAGCTTTAAATCCGAGTCTCCCATTCTCCCTGAATCTGGTGCACCAACAGATCCGAATCTCCCAAGACCAAGACTTCCTAGACTCCCATATCTATAGCTAACCTTTAACATAGAATGCATGCCTCGTACTCCGCCATGTTGTTAGTACAATAGAAACAAAGCTGGGCCGTAACAGGGTAGTGATGCCCTGTTTCAGAAATGAGCATAGCCCCTATTCCGACACCTTTCATGTTAGCGGCTCCATCAAAGAAAAGTTCCCAACCTGGCTTTTCATCCTTCTCCACCTCGTCAATATGCATCACCTCTTCATCAGGAAAATAAGTCCTCAATGGCTCATATTCTTCATCCACCGGGTTCTCGGCCAAATGATCGGCCAATGCTTGGGCTTTCATCGCGGTTCGAGTCACATAGATGATGTCAAACTCTGTGAGCAAAATCTGTCACTTTGGAAGTCTTCTTGTGGGCATAGGCTTCTGAAAGATATACTTTAAAGGATCTAGACAAGAGATGAGGTAAGTAGTGTAGGACGACAGATAATGCTTCAACTTTTGTGCCACCCAAGTCAGGGCGCAACATGTCCTTTCAAGGGGAGTATACTTAACCTCATAGGATGTAAACTTCTCGCTGAGATAATAGATGGCTTGCTCCTTCCTGCCAGTGATGTCATGTTGACCCAACACACAACCGAATGAATTATCCAGGACTTTCAAATAGAGAATTAATGGTCTCCCGGGTTCTTGCGGGACCAACACAGGTGGGTTTGACAAGTACCCCTTGATCTTATCAAATGCCTCCTGGCACTCATCAGTCCATTTGACCGCATCATCCTTTTTCAGCAACTTAAAGATGGGCTCACAGGTTGTCGTGAGTTGAGCAATAAACCTGCTGATGTAGTTTAAACGCCCGAGCAAACTCATCACCTCAGTATTATTCCTTGGCGGTGGTAATTCTTTGATAGCTTTGATCTTTGACGGGTCCAACTCAATGCCTCGTTGACTGACTATGAATCCCAACAGTTTCCCAGACGGAACACCAAATGTGCACTTTGCAGGGTTGAGCTTAAGATTGTACTTGCGGAGCCTCTGGAAAATTTCCTCAAGTCTCCGACATGGTCGGACTGCTGCTTTGACTTTATGATCACATCATCTACATAAACCTCATCTCCTTGTGTATGATATCGTGAAACACAGCAGTTATTGCCCTCATGTAAGTTGCCCCAGCGTTTTTCAAACCAAATGGCATTACCCGGTAGCAATATGTTCCCCACGGCATGATGAACGCTGTCTTTTCTACATCTTCTTCATCTATCAAGATTTGGTGATATCCCGCATAACAATCCACAAAAGATCTGATCTCATGCTTGGCATAGTAATCAATCAAAATGTGGATATTTGGCAATGGGAAGTTATCCTGTGGACTTGCTTTGTTGAGATCGCGGTAATCAACGCACATCCTGGTCTTACCATCCTTCTTTGGTACTGGCACAACATTAGCTATGCAAGTGGGGTATCGTGTGACTCGAATGACCTTTGCATCCAACTGTTTTGTGATTTTTTCCTTAATCTTCACACTCATGTCAGTCTTAAACTTCCTTAACTTCTGCTTGACGGGAGGGAAAATTGCATTTCATTGAAAATAAAGGATAGAAGGGTTTGTACATCAAAACAGACAGAAAATAAAAATCTAGATTACAACCCTGGAATATTCCAGATAACAGAAAGGAAAACAAAGCAAACTACCAAAACTCCTTCCGAGTAGGGTGAAGAGTATCATCCCAATTTTTAAACTTCACTTTTGGCCCAATAAACTGGACGTCCGCTTTGCTGGAACCTTCCCCAATTTCAACCATGTTCACCTCATCAAATAAACTCTGGAGTCTTTTAACCAACTCTTCATCAAAGTTAACCACAAGCTTTGGACCTGCTGACACCAGACGCTTCACGACCCCTGACTTGATAAAAGACCTGGAGAGGCGTGGGATAGGCATAGGGAGTGACCATGCCTTCTTTTTCAACTTCTTAGCCTTCTTCACATCATACAATGTGGGCTTGAAACCCAGACCAAATGTACCCAGATTTTTGCGTAGAGACACTGGATGCATGATACCTTGCAAAGTTGCGCCCAGACCCTTTCCTGGCACAAAACCATTCTTCAATATTTCATTTGCTACCATGACGGTCGCAGAAGCTAGCTTAGAACTTGGAATATATTCCCCTTCCGAAACCTTCTCAACCGACACTGTTTCGGAAACTTGGTACACCCAAGGCCCCTTATCATCTTCAGCCTCAATAAACGGGACGAATGTATCATTGTAAGCACATAAGTTCTCATCACCATGCACGACGATTTCCTATCTGTCCCACTCAAACTTCACCAGCTAGTGTAGAGAAGACGGGATTGCTTTGGGAACATGTATCCAGGGCCTACCCAACAGCAAATTGTAAGAGACGGACACATCCAGTACATGGAACTCCATGGTAAATTCAACTGGTACTATTGTTAGTTCGAGCACGATATCGCCAAAAGAATCTTCCCCCACCCCCCCTCCCCGGTCAAAACCTCGGACACATATACTGTTCTTGTGGATCCTTTCAGTATCAATTTTCAACTTCTGCAGAGTGGAGAGAGGGCAAATGTTCGCACTGGAACCATTATCCACCAACACCCTTGTAACCACAGAATCTTCACATTTCACTGTAAGATAGAGAGCTTTGTTGTGTTCGGTACCTTCCAAAGGCAACTCGTCATCCAAGAAGGTGATCCTGTTTGCCTTAAATATCTTGTTGGCAATTTTCTCCAAATGGTTCACTGTGATTTTGTTGGGGACATGAGCTTCGTTCAGAATCTTCATCAGGGCCCGGCGATGCTCATCTGAATGGATCAACAATGATAGCAGGGAAGTCTGAGCAGGAGTCTTTCTCAACTGTTCCACGATTGAGTAATCTTTCACCTTCATTTTTCTCAAAAACTCCTCCGCCTCTTCTTCAGTGACCGGTTTCTTTACTAGAACTGGATTGTCTCCGAGTGTTTTAGCTTTCTTTAACTCTTCCTGGGCAAAGCATCTCCCCGACCGAGTCAATCCTTGGGCTTCGTTAACTTCTTCTTTCACTTCCTTCCCCTTATATGTCACTATAACCCACTCATAGTTCCATGGGACAGCCTAGGTGTTAGCTACCGGCAGTTGGGTCACAGGTTTGATAATGATAGGGACTGCGCGGGTCCCCTCCATAATTATGACAGGCTTACTAGCTACCCCCGACACGATCACCTTTGGTTTTTCTTGCTTTGCTTCAACATCACTTGGGGACCTCTTTTCAACTACCACAGATGGCTCATCATTTTGCATACTCAACTTATCTACCGATCCTTCAGTTATCAAAGAGGTTGCTTTTGTGACAACGGGCTCCTTGACTGACTTACCCTCACTACACCAGATCATCATGACGGATTATGAAGGCTTCTTGGGCTCCCCATCCTTGTGCACTATCTCAATCATGTGCTTTTCAGCATGGGCTGGCAATGGGTTCTGATTGATGTTGGGTGCTTCTGGAGTTTGGACTACAATTTGGTTTGTATCGATAAGCTCCTGGATGGCATTTTTCAAATGCCAACATTTTTCTGTGTCGTGCCCCGGAGCATCAGAACAATATGCACATCTGAGGGAATAATCGAGGTTCTTTGGAGGGGGGTTTGGTAATTTTGACTCAATTGGCCTCAGAACATCCAACTGCCTCAACCTCTGAAATAAGCTGATATAAGACTCCCCAAGCGGGGTGAAAGTTTTCTTCTGCTGCGTCCTTTCATTTCTATACTCTAGCCTGGATCAAAAGTTTGGACCAGTAGGGTTTCGGTATATTTGTGGAGGCGGGTAGGCATTTTGTGGAGCTGGGGCATGCCATTGTGGGTAAGAAGGAGGTTGAGCGTACGACTGGGTGTGGTGGACATGGTATTGAGGTGGCTTGAAAGAATACTGAGGGTCTGGCGATGGAAAGTAATGTTGAGGTAGATTATATGGGGTTTGGGTGTAGGTTTGAGGATGGGGTCGAGGCTGGATGTAATGGTGTGGTGTACCCCTCGGACCATGCCATGATCCCGAGACGACCATTACAACATCTTCTTTCTTCTTCTTTCCTATTACTCCTCCAGTACCATTCTGAATTGCTTGGGTAGTTGCTTTGATAGCTGAGTAACTCATGATCTTGCTCGATTTGAGCCCTTCTTCTACCATACCTCCCATCTTCACTACTTCATTGAAAGACTTACCTATGACCGAGATCAGATGACCAAACTAAGTAGGCTCCAAATCCTGAAGAAAGTACTCTACCATTTCACTTTTCTCCATCGGAGGGTTGACTCGTGCTGCCCGTTCCCTCCAACGGAAACCGTATTCCCTGAAACTCTCACTAGGCTTCTTCTCTATCTTAGTCAAAGATAAACGATCTGGAACAATTTCTATGTTGTATTGGAAATGCCGAGCGAATGCTTGGGCCAAATTATCCTAGGTATACCATCTGCTGTGATCCTGACGAGTGTACCACTCCAATGCCGCGCCACTCAGGCTCTGGCTAAAATATGCCATTAACAGTTCATCTTTCTCACCGGCTCCTCTCATTTTGCTGCAAAATCCCCTTAAGTGGGCCACGGGATCTCCGTGCCCATCATACAAGTCAAATTTGTGCATTTTGAACCCAACATGTAACTGGACGTCAGGAAACAAACACAGATCTTTGTAGGCTACACTCACTTGGCCTCTCAACCCTTGCAAATTTCTGAGCGACTGTTCCAGGCTTTTCACCTTCCTAAACATCTCCTCCTGTTCCGGGTTTTTGGGTGATTTCTCAGTCTCAACAGGAAGGTTAAAATGAGGCGTGTAGGAGTAGTGATCCGGGACTTTGAAGGTGGGCTCCGAGGCGTAGTACTAATTATCTTGGGCTTGGAGTGCCGGCTCACTGGATCAGTGGAGGGTAGGTGGTGGAGGTGCTACGAAGACATGGGTAGCCGGTGGAGAGGGTATGCGGTTGATTTGGCTAGTGGAGCTTGGACAGTTCGGGAAGAAGAGCCCGGATAGTGGTGATAAGGGTTGAAGCTTTGGGCATGTTGCGGGGATAGATCAATAACGGGGGGTTCTTGAGATTGAGCTAGTGGTGGGACGAAAGCAGGGTTGGCAGGGTATGATGGTGGAGGATGCCCTTTCATCCATGCCTGGTACATCTTAGCCATCTGGTGTTTCAACTTATGTAACTCTTCTTTCAAACCGGGCTCAGACTCCTCTACCTCCCTTGGCGGGTCGAGTCCAATTCTTTGCCAGCCATGTTCGCCTTGTGCTTAGATCTGGTATTATACGGGTGACTTGCCAGAATGCCAAACAAACTAACCACCTTCCTGTACTTGATGACAACAAGCAAACTTGTTAGCGATTAAGAACTTAACAGATAGGCAACCGCACATTGGGAATGCAATGCACCTAAATAGGGAAATGTTTCTATTGTGTATTTGAATGGTTGCATGCTTCATCCCGGCTTTAAGGAACTTTTCACATTTGGGCTTTCTTTTTTCTTTTCATTCCTGCCTTTTTTAGTCATTATCAGTTGTCTCACTTGGTTCTCATTGCACCCCTCTTATTTTGCATTTCTCTCCTGTTTCTTGTTTTGCCACTCTTTCTTTTCACTCAGTTCCTTTTCTCTTTTGATTTTCTTCATTTTCTGGTTATGATCGAATCCTATGGGGATTGCCTAGGTATCATGACGCCACATGAATCAGATCATTATGTAGTTCAGAAGATAAATGCGAAATAAAAGAAAGACACATTTTTGGGTTTTCAAATTTTCATAAAATAAAACATTATAATTTTTCCTCTGTTACAACAACTCCGTCCTACAGACTTAAACATAACACTAACAGACTCCAAAAGAAACTACAATATAGACTCGAAAGTGGACTAACAGACTCCAAAAGAAACTGAAAATACAGACTCGAAAAATGAAATCAGAAATACATAAGTGCCTCAACTACTGCTCCAAGGGCTCGCGGGACATAAGTCGGTCTCGCCGCAGGTCTATGTGCCATATCTTCTTGGAGGCGATATAGGTCGTCCATTATCTGATGGACAAAAATCATAATTGCAGCAAAGACATGGACCTGGTCATGTCCTCGCATTCGTTGCACTTCATCACAATATAGTCAGCAATCCTTCTAACCCTCTCCTTGCTGACGCCCATCTCTTGTAATAGACGTCCAATTTGTTGAGATCTGGCCTCCAAAACTTGTGTGGCCGTATGATTTTGCTCTTGTAATTGCTGCAGGTCCTTTTCTAACTGCGACATCAAGGCATAGCAGTGTTCCCTTTCCGTTTTGAACTTCTTTGCTTGCTTGGTCATTTCGCTCTCAGGAGTATTGATCTTTTTTTCCATCCCCATGATTCCTTTGTCGTATTTTTCCTTTAACTGGTTAACGAAACGTGCCCGTCCCTCCGCATTCTTGGCCAACTTTGCTCGGGCCTTTGCTAGTTCGCCCTCGGTCTTTTCCAAATTAAAGCCATAGTCACATACTTTCCGCCTAAGGTTGTCTATAAGTTTCTCATCCTTTTCACTTCTGGCAGGGTTCTCAGCTGCTATTTTCATCTTCTGGATTTGGGCTTGGAGGGCGTCATTTTCTTTGGCTAACCTTTTCTTTTCACCCTCATCCGCAGCGGCTTGCAAACCACTCTCAAATTGAAGATCTCTGACTTGCTTTTCCAACTTGCTTATGGTGGCCCTATACTCATTTTCTTTGGCTAGCCAATCCATTGGTCTTGTGATGCTTCAAAAAATTCTTGGAGGTGGGGTCTTTTGGCTGGTCTTCCAAACTCAACACTTCTTTTATACCAAGCAAGGTAACCGGATGAGACTTCACCCTTGGATAAATCACGCCCTCGGGTGTTCGCCGTCAGGTATTGGCATTCTTTCCAGATCTGGCGGATCACCGCTTCATGAAATTTTCCATCAGCACGGATCTCGACTGCATGAATGCTAAGGTCTTCGTCTGTTGGAATTATTTGGCATCTTCCCAGCTGTCTCAAAACCCGGTACGGGGCATAAGGCTGGATACTTCTGAGAACCATCAGGAGGAAGTGGGGACCGGTGGCAGGCATGTATATAATCTCATTAATAGGAAGCCAATCCAACGTCCACTCTATCTTATATGCAGTTATTGAGCGGAAGCAGGATATCCAATCTACGACCCCTTCTGGCATTTTGAACCCATCGACTCTTGTATCAAACTCCTCTATGTAGCTTTTCCCTGTCGACCCGTAGTTCATGTATCGAGGACGATGACATAGATGCTCGATCGTCCACATTTGTAGAAACAAATTGCAACCTTCGAAAAAATCTACTCCGGCTTTGCTAGCTATGAGAGCTCGAAATATTTAAGACTCTATCATAGGTGCAAGTGTGCTCTTGGCATTGGTAATCAAAGTATTGACGACTCCGGCTACCCGTAGATCAATATTCCCATCCTTCCTAGGAAACACTAGAAGACGCAGGAATGCCACCATGAAAGCGAAGCATCTATGCTCTTCCCATTTTGGTCAGTTCCCTTTACTATAGATTCTGCTTTCCGGGTTTTCAAATCCCCCTATATGTTCGTACCGCTAGTATACGAAGTATAGAGTGGAAAATCCACTCGTCAAATCTGCATACTGGACCTGCCTGCTTATTTTTAGCAAATCTAGAAACTTGTGCGGGGTAACGGCCCTTATAGCGACCGGGTATTTATGTCTTAGACCCTCGGTACTCCCAGCATATCCCGCTTTCTCCTCCAAAGTAGGTGTGAGTTCGAAGTCCGAGAAATGCAGAACGTTGTGAGCTGAACCCCAAAATATCACTAGTTCTTTTATTATATATCCGCTAGGCCTCATCTTTAGTAATCCGGTGAGCGCCCCCAAATAATGGTTGACCATGTCTCGTCCTTGCCCACCTAAATCTTCCCACCACATGTGTAGTTCCAATGGAATCTTGGTCATGACATTCATTGGTAAATTTTGACTCGTGCTTATTCTGCACATTTAGATTAAGGTGATTGGTTTAAAGACAAAATGAATCTTATTTTGAAAACTGATAAAAAGGGTTTATTTTGCAAAAATCAAATAAATCAGGGCTACTTTTGCGAATACGGCCCTTCGGCACTTCAAAATGGAAGATTTTAGGGATGTGTTCGCTAAATAGCCAAAAAGAATCCGTTAGTGGCTATTCTTGCAAAAACAGCCTTCCGGCATCCCGTCGGGACATTCGGCTATTTAGACAAAAACGGCATCACCCACTTTATTTACGACAAAAATGGCGACACTTCATATTTTTTCAAAATTTTCAAAAGCGGGGCTAGACCCGATGAGGGTTGCCTACGTATCCCACATTCGGTGAGAATCAAACCCGCATAGTTTGGCCAGTTTTGACGTAACGAAAAAAATACAAACACTCTGAAATAACTTTTCTCCTTTCTTATTTTTTCCAAAAGTTTCGGCAGAGTTTCGGGATATTTTGGATACCGGATTTTGGGAAATGGATGAAATTCTCTCTTATACCCCGAACATGGTTTTTTTTTAATATTTTATCTACCTAATCTAGAAACCGGTTAACATGCAAGCCGAAACAAATGAATGCACAAGTAGCACGTAAAAATGCATCAGGTTGGTCTTTTTATTTTTGCGTACACCTGTCCTAGACGGACCCAACCCCTATGTTGAGTCCCCAAAGTCAAATGCACATGATGCAAATAAGCGTTCCTACTAGGGATCTGGCATGAGGCTGAGTTATTCTAGGTTTAAAACCTGGGTATATTGTTCTAGACTTGGTGTACCCGAGCGGACAACTCGAGCTGAGGGGGGGCTAAGTACCGGGAACCAAAAGGCCATCCGGCTTTGTAACTTGTCCGAACCTCTTTCTAAATTAGGGTGTGACACTAACAGAAAAGAAGTCACGCCAGCGTGCATTTCCTCGAAGATGAGAAGAGAAGGGTTTCACAGCAGTTTACATACAGTTCAAATAATATCAAAACGGTAAAAAGCGGCATTTAGCACATTAGGCCCAAGCATGTAATAAAAATCAGATAATAAATAAAATCCAAATATAACAGTTATTCTAAGCTCGAATTCTTGAACCCTGAACCAGAAGTTCTGGGTTCTGTTCCCCAGCGGAGTCGCCAGAGCTGTCACACCTCCTTTTTCTACCCGGAAAGGGATATAAGGGAGTTTTTCTAATTAAAGTGACAATATCGAAACGAGATTGTTTATTCAGAATCAGAGTCGCCACTTGGGATAATTTATGGTGTCCCAAGTCATCGATTTAAAATCCCGAATCGAGGAGATTTGACTCTGTTATACAGTCCGCGAAACACTGAAATCCGGGTAAGGAATTCTGTTAACCCGGGAGAAGGTGTTAGACATTCTCGGGTTCCGTAGTTTTAGCACGGTCGCTTTGATCATACTTGGCTTAATCAAATTGTCCAATTACTTATTTTAGAACCTATGTGCATTCACCTCTTTTAATTTAAAAAATTATCTTAAAACAGGTCACGCGCACGTGTACCCATTTGTTTGGCGCGTCAAAAATCATGTCACGCGTACGTGTCCATAATTAATAACGCTTTATTATTATTAAGAATGTTTAGTCAAAGTTGCGAGAACGCATACTCTGATTTTGTTTTTAGGATCGTAATTATGTCACGCGAACGTGTACGCAGTCACGATAATATATTAAACATGCCTAAAGCAAACTACCAATATTCATTTTTTAGACTAAGTTAATGTTCAGTCTAAAATACCAATTGTAAGTGAATAAAAAGGTGATACGCTGAGCCTTTATTTATCTAAGAAAAATCTGGGCTAGCATTAAGCCCAAAATTATATAAAGACTTTCTTTTTTTTTTTTAAGAAAAATGAAGGGCATAAGAAAACTGGGCTCAAAATCGAGCCCAGGAGCAAAGACAAGGGCAAACGGCCACACAGATTCAAATGGGCCAAATACCAGGCCCAACTCTGCGCAACTATGCCTTCAGTACTAAAGCCCATGTTTATTATACCAAGCAGAAAGTTTAATATACGAAATTGCTGAAGCAAATTAGGTAGACATGGCTATTTGATCACAATATTTTTTTTTTTAAAAAAACACAAATGCTGACACTGTTTGGGCTTTGAAAGTAAGCTCAGCATATGAGAAAAAGGTCCAGAACCACACTAGAAGTGATCCTGACCAGCTCACCCATCTAGGCCCACTTTGGACCCAATTTGTTACTAAAACCTGCTGGCCCACTAAATGCAATTAACGACTACTACACAAATTCTGGAAATCAAGGTTGCCGACTATATATTACAGATCATAGCTAACTGACAATATTAATACAATACTAGCCTGAAGTATCTTAAACTACTAACTAAGCACATAGAACTAGTCACATAACCCCTTTCATTATAGACGTAATTCTTAGCTAACAGCAGAACAATGAATTGGCACCTAAACCATTGAATTTCTTTGAAATAAAGGGTGAAACTGGCCACAAAAGTCTATCAACAACATTCATCACCATGGCCTCTGAAAAAAACCACAAAACTAAAATTACTTTTTAATACACAAGTATGAAGACCCTTGGCCAAATCACAACTATCATAGTAGATCCAAGATCCTAAAATAAAGCTAAGTACAGAGTTACAAAACAATGGGAAGAGATGAAAGGAAACATATAGGAAAGAATCGAAGCATGAAATCTGAGCGTGAGAGTCACATTATAAACACATCTTTAAATAACATGCACGTGGCTTCATTAAAACATCCAGCATACATTAACAGCACACTTGTAATTCTCACCATCAACCAAAGTTTAAGAGGTACCTGATTATCAAAGCAAAGCAAAAGAAGTAAGGATTTTAGCAAAGCAGAAGCGTGAAAATAGCAATACACAACTTCCTTAATCCATATTCAAGCCCAGAAAACCAGAAATCTTATGAAAGATTTTCTAAGTTCTTGCTAAAGAGAGAAGAAGCAATCGATCCCAATCCCAAT
This sequence comes from Nicotiana attenuata, assembly GCF_001879085.1. NCBI lineage: Eukaryota > Viridiplantae > Streptophyta > Magnoliopsida > Solanales > Solanaceae > Nicotiana > Nicotiana attenuata. Next base: position 13,185,012 of record NC_031997.1, read on the forward strand.
GAAACAGTGCAGAAACTTTTAGTCTTTTTAGGGATCCAAATCTGTTTTTTTTCCGTCCCAAATGAATGAAGAAAAGGTGCTTTTTATAGGCTTCAATGCCATGTGCTAGAAAACTCTTTTGGGAAATATTCCCTATCAGCCTGAAAAGGGCATCTTGTAACAACCTAGGACATCTGGCTGCCCCTCATTGGTTTCAGCATTTTGTGCTAACCAAATGAGGCCAGCTGCCCCCTATTCTAGAACCTTCCACCTTAGTCTGGGCCAATTGTCCTGGCCAACAGACCCAAGACAGGCCCAACTATGCACAACTCTTCCTTCAGTACTAAAGTCCATGTTTATAATACCAAGCAGAAAGTTCAATATACGAAATTGCTGAAGCAAATTAGGTAGGCATGGCTATTTGATCACAATCTTTTTTCTTAAAAAAAGAACACAAATGCTGACACTATTTGGGCTTTGAAAGTAAGCCCAGCATATGAGAAAAAGGTCCAGAACCACACCAGAAGTGATCCTGACCAAGCCACCCATCTAGGCCCACTTTGGACCCAATTTGGTACTGAAAACGTGCTGGCCCAGTGAATGCAATTAATGCTACTACACAAATTCTGGAAATCAAGATTGCCAACTATATATTACAGATCTTAGCTAACTGACAATGTTAATACAATACTAGCCTGAATTATCTTAAACTACTAACAAAGCAGATAGAACTAGTCACATAACCCCTTTCATTATAGACGTAATTCTAAGCTAAAAGCAGAACCATGAATTGGCACTTAAACCATTGAATTTCTTTGAAATAAAGGGTAAAACTGGACACAAAAGACTATCAACAACATTCATCACCATGGCCTTTGAACAACACCACAAAACTAAAATTACTTTTTAATACAAAAGCATGAAGATCCTTGGCCAGATCACAACTATCATAGTAGATCAAAGATCCTAAAATAAAGCTAAGTACAGAGTTACAAAACAATGGGAAGAGATGAAAGGAAACATATAGGAAAGAATCGAATCATGAAATCTGAACGTGAGAGTTACATTATAAACACATCTTTAAATAACATGCACATGGCTTCATTAAAACATCCAGCATACATTAACAGCACGCTTGTAATTCTCACCATCAACCAAAGTTTAAGAGGTACCTGATTATCAAAACAAAACAAAAGAAGTAAGGATTTCAGCAAAGCAGAAGCGTGAAAACAGCAACACACAACTTCCTTAATCCATATTCAAGCCCAGAAAACCAGAAATCTCATGAAAGCTTTTCTAAGTTCTTGCTAAAGAGAGAAGAAGCAATCAAGCCCAATCCCAATTAAAAGGTGCAGAAACTTCGTAGTCTTTTTAGGGATCCAAATCTGTTTTTTTTCCGTCCCAAATGAATGAAGAAAAGGTGCTTTTTATAGGCTTCAATGCCATATGCTAGAAAACTCTTTTGCGAAATATTCCCTATCATCCTGAAAAGGGCATCTTGTAACAACCTAGGACAGCTGGCTGCCCCTTATTGGTTTCAGCATTTTGTGCTAACCAAATGAGGCCAGCTGCAACCTATTCTAGAACCTTCCACCTTAGTCTGGGCCAATTGTCCTGGCCAACAGACCCAAGACAGGCCTAACTCTGCGCAACTCTTCCTTCAGTACTATAGCCCATGTTTATTATACCAAGCAGAAAGTTCAATATACGAAATTGCTAAAGTAAATTAGGTAGGCATGGCTATTTGATCACAATCTTTTTTCTAAAAAAAAGAACACAAATGCTGACACTGTTTGGGCTTTGAAAGTAAGCCCAGCATATGAGAAAAAGGTCCAGAACTATACCAGAAGTGATCCTGACCAGGCCATCCATCTAGGACCACTTTGGACCCAATTTGTTACTGAAAACGTGCTGGCCCACTGAATGCAATTAATGCTACTACACAAATTCTGGAAATCAAGATTGCCACCTATATATTACAGATCTTAGCTAACTGACAATGTTAATACAATACTAGCCTGAATTATCTTAAACTACTAACAAAGCAGATAGAACTATTCACATAACCTCTTTCATTATAGGCGTAATTCTAAGCTAACAGAAGAACCATGAATTGGCACTTAAACCATTGAATTTCTTTGAAATAAAGGGTAAAACTGGACACAAAAGACTATCAACAACATTCATCACCATGGCCTTTGAACAACACCACAAAACTAAAATTACTTTTTAATACACAAGCATGAAGACCCTTGGCCAGATCACAACTATCATAGTAGATCCAAGATCCTAAAATAAAGCTAAGTACGGAGTTACAAAACAATGGGAAGAGATGAAAGGAAACATATAGGAAAGAATCGAAGCATGAAATCTGAACGTGAGAGTCACATTATAAACACATCTTTAAATAACATGCACATGGCTTCATTAAAACATCCAGCATACATTAACAGCACGCGTGCAATTCTCACCATCAACCAAAGTTTAAGAGGTACCTGATTATCAAAAGCAAAACAAAAGAAGTAAGGATTTCAGCAAAGCTGAAGCGTGAAAACAGCAATTCACTACTTCCTTAATCCATTTTCAAGCCCAGAAAACCAGAAATCTCATGAAAGCTTTTCTATGTTCTTGCTAAAGAGAGAAGAAGCAATCAAGCCCAATCCCAATGAAACGGTGCAGAAACTTTTTAGTCTTTTTAGGGATCCAAATCTGTTTTTTTTCGTCCCAAATGAACGAAGAAAAGGTGCTTTTTATAGGCTTCAATGCCATGTGCTAGAAAACTCTTTTGGGAAATATTCCCTATCAGCCTGAAAAGGGCATCTTGTAACAACCTAGGACAGCTGGCTGCCCCTCATTGGTTTCAGCATTTTGTGCTAACCAAATGAGGCCAGCTGCCCCCTATTCTGGAACCTTCCAGCTTAGTCTGGGCCAATTGTCCTGGCCAACAGACCCAAGACTGGCCCAAGACAAACCCAATATTCAATAATAATTCAGGCCTTAACTGATCGGGCCTTAATTGGCCAAAATAGAACCAAATATCAAAGTAAAAGAGTCTGTCACTAATTATCCTAGAAAAATCAATTGAACATTCTGAAATTAATTAGCTAACAATTAAATCCAAATAACTACCCTAAAACCGATTGTAATTAACAATAAATTAACTAACACCTAATTAATCTTATTTTTTAAACTATCCTAAACAGGTTGCAATTAACCACAAACCCAAACATGCCAACAAGTGATTTAAATAATTAAACTGATTAAAATTAAAGTGGGGTTTGTTTGTTAATTATCCTAACCTACCATGCAAATGAAAATGTTTGAAGAAAACATAAGCAAATAAAGGGGAAACAACCAAGGAATACCTATTTGACAGCAACAGCGACCAAAACAAACGGTCAACAGAGCCAGGCTCAGGGTGCTTCGAGATGGATTGAAGCTGACCCAAACGACTACTCCGGTCAAGAGTAATCTACTTGGGTAAGCTTCCAGCCAAACGAGCAAAAACGATTCCACCAACAGTCCCCAAAATGCAAAAATTAAGTTAGATTTTCTTAAATCTGGGATTTGGTGAATGCAAGGGATTGTTTGGGGAAATTACTGAGAGATTTGGGTATATGGGTGTGTGAGGATTATAGGGTACGATTTTGGGTGGGTTTGGAGATCGGTCTCCGTCGTGAAACGATTTCCGGCAGGCGGTGGCTAGGGTTTGGGCCGTGTTAGATTGAGAGTGAGTTGGGGCGGCTAGGGTTGGGCTTTAGTGAGGGAGACGGGTAACTGAGGGGGCCTGAAGGGTCTGGGAGGGGGGGGGGGTTAGGATATATATATGGGGGTGGAGTGTGGAGTTCCCAACTATTGGATCATCAGAGATCAACGGTTGGGATTGAAGGAAGCCAAACGTCGTTTGGTTAAGTTGGGGGCCTGGACCGAGTAGGGGGATTGGGTTGGGCGGATGGGTAAGTGATTTGGGCTCATTTCAAACTTTGACCCAATTTTACAACCAAATCAAACCATTTCAAATATCTTTTCTCTTTGTTTTTTTTCTTCTTTTTTTTTCCTTTTTTCTTTAATTAACTAAAATCCTAAATTGCATCTCAAATTAATCTAATTTGTAAAATTAAGCTAATTATCTAATTACAAAATTAGTTGATCCTAATTTAAAGAAAAGAAAATTACTAAATTAACATTAAAAGCTAAAAATATAAAAAAGAGAAAAATATTTTGTGATTTTCATTTTGATAAAGCAATTAATTAACCAATTAATCCTAAAATATAAACACAAAATCTAAATGCAACATGATATTTTTGAGATTTTTTCCATGATTTTAGCAGAATTAAACGTGCACAAAAATGCAAATAATTAACAAAATTCTACAAAAATCCTATAAAATTGCAAGCAATTTGTAGGAGTATTTCACGTAGGGCAAAAATCATCTGCTCACAATTATTATTATTATTATTATTATTATTATTATTATTATTATTATTATTATTATTATTATTATTATTATTACCACTATTACTACTACTACTACTACTACTACTACTACTACTACAACTACCACTACTATTGCTACTAAGTACCATTATTGTTATTATTATCATTATTATTGTTAATCTCAAAATATTGTAATTACTATTACTATTGTCTGTTTAATATGATTACATGATATATTGTAAAGACTAAGCATTTGACCAAATTTAGAAGCTTGGTGAAATATAAGAAGAAAGGACGTTGGAACTCAAAATTATGTCAAAACATGCCCATTTTCGGCCAAACAAAAGGCCCAAATAAGAAACAAACACTAGCAGCCCAAAAATCCATTTGTAGCCCAAGAAAAACAAATAATTAGGGTTCTCACTCTCTCATCTCATACATTGTCTTCCCTCTTTCCCTTTCTAGTGTAATTCCAACTTTCTTCTCAACCATCGAAGAAGGTTGCCTTTCCGATTTCAAGTAAGTTCATTGTCTCTCTTCAAATCTCGCGACTCCTCTCTCTCGTCTGCAACAAGAGGCCAAAATACTTTTGAAGTTTCTGACCTTTATCCAGAGTTAATCGCTGGTGCAAAGATTTTCTCTTCGAAATTCAAACGGCTCTTTTGAAATTCAAACGGCTAATCCATTCTTCATATCCCACCCGAGATACACTTTCTCAAGGAGACCTAACCCTGCTCTATAAATAGGCTCTTTGGATCTCAGCCGAAAGCAGAGGCTCTAGAGCACGAGAAAGACCACAAAAACTCTAAATTTCTAAGGCTCAAATACTCTCAGATACGGTGGAAAATACTAAGCTTTTCGGCCGACATTAAGTATCAGTACCTTTTCTTGTATTTTCACAACTGCTTTTCCAAGCTCTTGGTTGTTCTTTCACTCTAAAGGACGACATTCGGGTCTGAGTTGTTAAATTCGAATTCGATCGTGACGAGAGAATAGATCCGATGACGACGCCCGATTTCACTGCCCCCAAACAAGTCGGTGCTCTTTCTTTTCCTTGCTTTCCTCTGTTAAAATTTGTTTCGCTATCTTGTGCGTTTAGATGCCATGACTGTAGGAATCTATTGTTTCCATGTAACTGAATGGTAAATGACGATAAAATGCTTTTGCAAGCATCTTGTGTGTATAGTACTTCTTGACTAATGTGACATCATGATCCAGCTAACTTTGATAGTTTGTTTAGGTCCATCAACAATAAATACTAGTATACTGTCATATGAAAAATTCACGCTTTAAGGTTCCACTCTATTCGGATTTGTTGTGTTAGAATTTCATGGCCAAACTTTGTTAAGTTGTTACTGTTTTCAACATAGTGTCCAGATGTTACAAGTCATGTTCTTTTAACATACACACTATTTCTAAGTATCTTAAATTGCATTCTTGAGAGAATTCTAAGTCCGAATACTGTAGTGGCAAGAATATTGTGTAAGAAAATGTTTAGGCATTTTGTTACAATCTTAAACTATATCTACAACTTAATTATCAATTTAGTTTGATTCAACTGGTTGTCATAGTCTAAAGTACATACCACTACCACATCTTCATGTTACATTAGGAACATTGATTTAGGTGTTATTCCAATAAACCAATCACGAAGTTAAAAAGAAATGGATGATTTGGCTTCTTGTCACGACCCCAGTTCGCCCTCCGTGAACTGTCATGACGACACCTAGTCCCTACGACTAGGTAAGCCTAACAAATGCGAAAAATAACTAATCTTGCGGAATTAATAATCTAACGCCGAATAACTGAAAGAAATAGTATTTAAATGCTGCTTGGCATATACACACAACTTTCCAAAGTCTGATACACTATCCCAAAACCCGAAAACTCATGGATCCACAAGCTGAGAAAAACACTACATAGCTCTAATCTCTAGAATGTCTAACAAGAACATAAAGTACAGAAGGGCTAAACACTAAATGCATGAATAGAAAGAGACTCCTCGGTCTGCGGACGCGGCAGATATACCTCGAAGTCCCGTAGAATCGCCTCGCCTCAAGAAGGATAAGCCTGAGTAGAGGTACCTGGATCTGCACATGAAAAACATGCGCAGGAAGGGCATGAGTACAGCACAGCGGTACTCAGTAAGTGCCAAGCCTAACCTCGTTTGGGTAGTGACGAGGAAGGTCAGGGCCCTACTGAGGTTAAATAAGATATAAGGTTTAACAGTGTGAAATAAACAGTGTAAAAAGTAACACAAGATATAAAGGACAGCGACCACTATCATAAAGGCAAGTAAAACACAGTAAGAGAACACAACTCAGCTCCAAGATAACAACCGGGGATATCCCAGGATATCGTCCTGTAGTCCCCAAATATAAATATCATCCCCAGTGGATCTCCCGGGTGCAGTCCCATAGTCCAACTCATAAATGTGTAGGGGGATCTCCCGGAATGCAATTCCGTAGTCCCAAAGTAAACATACAAGGGAGCTACCGGGATACCGTCCTGTAGTCCCAAAGTAAAAGTGCAAGGGGATCTCCTGGAATACCTTTCCGTAGTCCCAAAGTAAATACACAACAACAACAAGAATTCAATCCAATCAATTTCATATCAAAATGAAGCAGGTAATCCTAACCTAGCATGGTTCACGTAATAAAATTAAGGCAGTTAAGGCAAATAGAGAAATTAATCAAGTAGCCATGTTTCTCTAAGTTGCAGTAGGTTTAATGTCCAAACAGTGTAAGCAAGGAAAGGAAGAACACAATTTAAGGCTATTTTTTTTAATGAAAAACCGGATTTTCCAATAGTTAGCACAAGTACGCGCTCGTCACCTCACGTACGAGGCATTTCAATTACCACAATATTAATCCTAAGGGGAAAGGTCCCCCACACAAGGTTAGACAAGCCACTTACCTCGAACAAGTGCAAGTCAACCCTAAACCACGCCTTTGCCACAAGTATCCGACTCCAAATGGCCCAATTCTATTCAATTCAATTTCATAATGTAAATAACACTTCAAATAACTGATTCTATAATTAAATTCTAAGCTAAGACGCGAAATTAGGTAAAATGACCAAAACGTCCCTCGGGCCCACGTCTCGGAATCGGGTAAAATTTATATTTTCAGAATTCTCATACCCTCACGAGTCTAACCATACCAAAATTATCCAATTCCGATACCATTTGTTCCTTCAAATCATCATTTTACATTTTTGAAAGATTTCACAAGTTTTCTTCCCAAATTCCATCCCAAATCACGAATTAAATGATGAATTCAATGATAGATTCATGTACTCTAGCCAAATATGAGTTAGAATCACTTACCCCGATGAATTTCTTGAAAAACCTTCAAAAAATTGCCAAAATCTGAGCTCTCTAGGTCAAAATATGGAATAAAACCCAAAACCTCGTATTTATAGAGCACCCGCCGGATTTCCACCACTGCGGACCGCACAAAAACGACTGCGGGCCGCACAAAACCAGTGCTGTCTATTGATACCCAATTTTTTCCTGTATATTTTTTATATGCAAAATACTTCCAAAATACTATATATATGCATATATAAGTATGCCCAAGTGCTTTAGTATTTTTCCCAGATTTTTAAATCAAGTTATTGTCCATTTTAGCAGTACCAAAATCAATAATTATTTCCAAATTAAGCATTTTCGGTGAATAATTTATTTTATTCCAACATTTACGCCAAAATATAGCTAAGGTAATTGTTATTCATTTTTACAATTTATTTAGTATTTTAAAAGTCAAATTGCATATAATTGCAATTTTAGCCTATTTTGAAAATTAATAACATTTTATAATTATGAAATTGGTTCCAATATTTGTAAATTAATATTTATATATTATTAGCTGATCCAGTACATTTAATTTGCTTTCAAAATCATGTTTACTATTTTTATAAAATAAAAGGGAAAAACTGGCTATTTAAAAACTAGCCTCATTTGCATTTCAATTATAGCCAAATTGATCCCCTAATTGACCCAATCTCAGTCTCGAACCGGACCAGCCCAAACCCTAAAATAACCCGACCCCCAACCCGTCAACACGACCCGCCCGGTCAATCTTTTAATCCAGGCTGTTGATCATTTTGATCAACGGCCACGATTAGCCCTTACATTTTTAATTTCACCAAACCCCATAACCCTACTCATTTTCACTCAGAGACGCTGCCCTGAAACCCCTTCGACTCTCAAAATCTCTCGAATGTTCTTGAAACCCTAATCCTCTTCTACCACTTTCAACCGCCATCTCACCGGAGTTTTAAAACGTTTTCCCCAATCTTTTCTTTCAAAGTTTGTTTCTCTTCGATTTAGGGTTTCTGGAAAAGTTTTAAAATGTTTTCTGACTCCTCTTCTTCTTTTCTTTGTGTGAATCTGTCTATGCTATGTTTTTATGTTCTCTTTTCTACCTCGCATGTCCTTCTCCTGTGTTCTTATGTTCGCCTTATTATGCATATTCTTCTATTGTGCTCCGTTCTTTCTTCTACTGGTTTCTATATCATGCTTTCACACGTTTATCTTATGTGTTCGTTTACCCCTGTGTTCCTTTACTGTATTTTCTACTAAGCTCTTAGTTCTTTATTTGCCTTCTTCTGGACTTTGTTTGAGTTCTTTCTAAACATATTTCATCTACTGTTTCCTCAAGTTTATACTACCTCTTTGTCTTCTGAACTTGTTTAAGTTCCAAACTTTTCTTAAAAACCTTCTACTCTCACTATGCTTTAAATCAGTATCTTCACTCTATTTGCTTCGAATGTGCTATTATATTTGTTTGTTTTCTCACGAGTCTCTGAAAGAGATCTCTGAGCCTGTTTCAATTACTTGGCTCCTCGTCTCTGTATCTGATTCGACTTAGAAACCCTAGAATTTGGGGGTTTTGATGAGGTTGATTTTGTGTTTGAACTAGGGTTCTACTTTGGAACCCTTGACTCTCAGACTCATTTTGAGTCTATAAACTAAACTTGAACTCCTTTGTTCATGAATCTTAACTTTTCTATGCTAGAGTCTCTACTAATTAGCATGACAGTTCTATCTTGTTTGACATGTCTGTATGCTTTATATATGAGGAATTCTTCCTTAAAAAAAAAGTTTTGCCAATTTGTGATTGATTCAAAATTCCTTTTAATAAGGTTCGATTGATTGTTACTGATTTTCTTTAATTAAACCTTTCTTCACCTTTTCTGGTTAGATTCATTCATACCAAAACTCAATTTCTGATTTTTACTGGCTGTTGATTGATTGCCTTTCCTTATTTGCACAAACCGTGTTGCTATCGAACTTTTTCCTTAAATAGCCTCTATGTATTTACCCTTCTTGTACTATTTTGGAAAAGATTTTGATCAAATTCTTTCCTTATTTATTCTGCCCGTTTGAAATCAGAATCCCTTAATTAAAGGGAGACCGTATGTAATTGATTTCAAAACTATTTTCTTACCTTTTTCTTACTTGCTTTCTGCACTATAAAGGGCACGACCTTTTAGCACTTTAAGGGACCTGGAGTTCAATACTCTAACACACATTACTTACTTTCAATTTCAATACTCTTACACTTCACTCAACACTCTACTCTCTTCTGAGATATTCTAACTATTTGCTTGCAATTTGGATTTACAAGACTCCCGCTTTTACTTTCTTGTTTCCCTGAAACTGGTATGTTCTAATTTAAGTTTCAGCCTCATCCCAATGTGTTTATTTCACATCTTCTATCATCCTGTCTACTTTGCTGTCTATGCTTAGTGTGAAATATGTATGCTGTCCTCTCTGCATCTATTTTCTGTTGTGAATCCCCATACCCCTATTCCCCTCTATGTGTTTGAGTTAAGGTTTAGCATGGCAACATCCAAATTGTTGTTCATGTCTGTGCTTGACCCTTTAAAGGATCATAACTCCCAAACAATGTGGCTAACAGGTTGGTTGGGGTGTGCCAGCACTTCCAATTGCTGGGTATGGCCACCAGCCTGTCTTGGCTTTCCCCTAAACCCCTTTCTACACTTACACTCACTCTTATATTCTATGTTCTGCCCCCCTCCTATGAGCCTTGCCTTGGGACCTCGAGCTCCCTCTGAACTTGGACATTTGAGGGTTGGCCCTTCCATACTGCACTATAATTCAATTCTGTAATGAATTTGGGTGTAAGCACTGCCCGGAGTTCATAAGGCTTTGGGAACTTTGACACACCCAAAAATGAGAAGGGCTTTGGGAATTCGATCCTTGGAGTTGGTTTACTTCATGCCTTAGACAGAAGACTGATTCAGGCTCTCCTTGGTTGGATATTTTTAGTTTTTCTGATATAATTTTACTTCTTTTTTTCTTATTTAATTCTGGTTTGTAATAATCTTTTAATAACTATTGGGGTTTTTAGTGAAAAGGGGAGGGTACACCATGCATGAAAGGGGTAGATATCATATTCATAGGAATTTAATACGTTTCAGCAATCATGTCCTGGTTTCAGCTCTGCATGTTTCATATAGAAATCATGTTTATAGGTTACATATTTCATGTAGAAATCATGTTTATAGGTTACATATTTCATATAGAAACCATGTTCATAAGTTCTGGATTTTCATATAGAAACCATGCTTATAAGTTTCTGCACTTTTGTATTATATAGAAAACATGTTTATAGGTTCTGCATTTCATATAGAAATCCTGTTGTAGGTTCTACATTCTCATATAGAAACCATGTCTATAGCTTCCTGCATTACGTATAGAAACCATGTCTCTAGGTTTCCATATTTCTGCATACCACATAGATAACATGACTATAGGATTGCCTGAATTCTTCATATGCATCTATCACTAGGCAAGCGTATTTATAGGTTTAAATAACAAACAACATTCTAGACACCATGCCTATAGGACTCATGCATTTCTATAAACGTTTTAAATCATTTAGCACCTAGAAAGCATGCCTATAGGAGCTATCAACTAAAATCTGAATCGCCTATTTTGCCTAAGTCTAAAAATCAGCAAATAGTATGGCTTAATATCTACAGAGCTTATGCTTCGTATAATCAACAAGTCTTCTTCTTTTAAAACTAGTACACTCCCGCATTGTTAGATATCATGCCTATAGGTTTCGCCTAGGCAAGCCATAAGGTAAATTAGTTAATAAGAATCAGACTTTGTTAAATTCCAACCAGCAGGCAGGTCTGATTCAGGTTTCTTATCTAAAACATGTAATAAATCAGTCTGCCTCCCGCTTCCTTTAAGTTTAATTAAGACCATAACTAGTACATGCAAGACATGTTAAACTATATGTTTCTCTTTGTTTCTTTATGAGGCCTGTTTGAGCCTTTAATTGTTATGTGTTCCCCCATATCGCCTTAGAATTTTATCCTTTTAAACCACAAAAGCCAAATCTACCTTCCATTTAGGACTAGTAGTCCCAAACGCCTCCGGGGCTGATAGGTTTGGGACGGGTAGTAGCATGCAATAGGAAAACGAGACCATTCCGCGTTTAATACCTTAACGGGGTGGGAAACGGTAGATATGGATATGATGACCACGCGATAACACCACATGTATAAATGATTACCGGGTGTTGTGTGGGGTGATCCATATTATTTATAAACTAAGGACCCCCTTCCCTTTTACTTGGTTATTTTCAGAACTTTTAAAACTGCTTTCTTCCCAAAACTTTCGCTTCTTTAACTTAATTGCTCGCAGAAATTATGTGCAAATCCCTTCCCCTTTACTTGTTTATTTTCAGAATTTCAAAACTATTCTCTTCCCAAACTTCAACCTCTTTAACTTCTTTTATTTTAATTGCTTGCAACCATTACGTGAAAACTACCCTGTATTTGTGATTCTTGCTTGTTTACCTGTCATTTTGCACTTAAAGTCACAATTATAGCATGGCCGGGAACCACACTAGTGGATCTTGAGGGGTGCCTAATACCTTCCCCTCGAGATAATTTCAAGCCCTTACCCAATCTCTGGTTTTTTTCTAAACTAAACTTCTTCTTAGTGTCCTAATGCACTAAATCATTAGGTGGCGACTCTTCAATTGCAAA
>NC_031997.1:13197813-13218458 GCF_001879085.1 Nicotiana attenuata
TAATGCTTTCCTTTATCGCTTTCCTTTAATACTGTTGTAAATTATGAGAAACTGTTGTAATTATTATCCTATGAACGTGCAAATACATGACAATTTGTTTAATTATTGTAACTGCATATTCAACATCATATTCCACTCGTGCCAAACAAAATACCATAGCAACGCTTATAATGAGTGGTTGCACCCTTCCGATATTATCACCCCCTAAATCCGGCAAAGGCATATTTGCGGTAAAACCAGTCGATCAACGGTGTAGTCGACGGTTCCGTGCCTTTCCCTCTTGAGTTGTCCGCTCAAGGGTACCAGTCTAATACTCCATAGAAACCCTACTCTGTTTAATTGTGCATGCATCATTGTCAAACCTAGCCGAGTCAGTTATGTTGTCCGCATAATGACTCTTTAAGATAGCCTTGTCCAAAGTCCACTGGGTTTCCTTGAAACCCAAACGGACACTACCACGTTCTGTGCATTTATTTGGAGAACTAAATGCTTCTTATGCTAATTGTTGATATTAAATAGTCGAGTCTGGTGGGGGTAAGGGTCTAACATTTTTGTCTTGCAGAAATAAGGCACGAGGTCCCCAGATTCGGCATGGTCACCAACATTCACCCCAGATTGTTAAGATGGTGGGAAGATCTTCATTCCAGTGATCAAGCTCTTGCCCGAAAATATCTAGGAAACCTACCTTCTCTCCTAGAAGTTCAACCCGACAACAAAATCATAGAAGCTGCCACTCTATTCTGGGACTGTGATAGGTCAGTATTCCGCTTCAGAGACATTGACCTTTAGGAGGACTGGCTGTAATACCGTGGGAAACTCCGGGTTTGTTGATGCCGGAAAACCGCAAAGGTAGAGGTTTTCTCAAAATGATGGGTCTAAAGAAGAATCCTGACTTGACATGTTTGAAGGAGTCGTACATTCCCTTTGACTATCTGTACGAAAGGTACGGTCACAGCAAATCTTACCGTACTTATCCTGACGAGTTTGCCCTTATGTCATTGGGGCATATCCATCGAAGGGTCTTTGTCTTCATGTTCTGTTTCTTGGGGATGATAGTGTTGCCAATGAAGAAAGCGAAAATCCATACCAGGCTAGCTATGGTCACCAAAACTCTAATGGAAGGAATTGACGGACAACCATTCAGTCTCATGCCAATGATCATTGCAGAAATATACCGAGCCCTAGAAAGGTGTCAACAGGGAGCCAAGCATTTCCAGGGTTATAATCTGCTACTTCAACTATGGCTCATGGAACACCTCCAAAAGGGTGAATACCGACAGGAAATCCATCGCAGAGACTGGGACGATCATATCGCCTTTCATCACCCGAAGCGAATAAATTACATGCCCAACATGTTCGCCCAACCGGAGAATGCTAGAGAATGGGTCGAACTCTTTGATAATCTGACTGAGGACCGAGTGCAATGGATGTTCGAGTGGTTCCCTACTGAAGAATTCATCGTTCGACCTAGGGATGCGCCATTTCTGATATTGATCGGTTTGAGGGGGACCTACCCTTATATCCCTCTTCGAGCTATGAGACAGGCTGGTAGGAAGCAGGTTATACCAAGGGTCGACAAGATGAGTCACTTTCGGGCTGACTTTCAAAACGACGATCGTCCGCACAGGTGCAAGGCTCAGCATATGTGGCACTACAAAATTGTCTTGGGAAAAGACACCATCGAACCGGATCGCTACCATGCTGGTTGTACCCCACATTATTCAGGCTGGCTGGAGGACAATCACAACGGTTTGGGTCAACCTGGGTTTGTTTGAGGTCACAGAATCATCAATGAAAAGGCTGAAGTACAAGTAAAGTACAACCAACTGCGCAAGAGGATGCGGGAATGTGAAAATGAGCACCGTGAAATACAAGAAGCCAATCAAAAATTAATTGAAGAATGGAAGGATATGCTGTCAGCGCCAACAAACGACTAATCTGCTTGGAGCGGGGAATAGTGGAACTGGAGAAGAAGTTTCTGAAGAGGGTCGAAGACTGCCGAGTTACTGAAGGGAATGAAGGAGGACATCTGGCCACAGCTTACCTGCTGCTAGGATGGCGCGAGCTGGGAGAGCTGTTCGAGGGAGCTAACACTGCCGAGTCTGGGGAAGGTCCTTCTGGGACCAAATAGGAGCTTTTCCTTTTTGCTTTGAGAAATGTAATAAGGCCTATGGCCACTAGTGACATTTTTATTTCCTGTTATTTAGTGTCGTTTCTGTTATTTAGTGTCGTTTTGGGATTCGTCTACCTTTTTATCAATAAAATGAGGCATTTAGCATTCCAAGTTCTCCAAATTTACTTGTCTCTAGGCCTACCTCGGGCACAACGAGGTCCCCAAAATTAGGACACGCTTTATATCTCCTGCACTACGTGTTTAAATATCGCAACATTTTTCCTTATGATCCTTACTAACTTATCACCTTTTTGTTTTACTTTTTGTCTATTCCCCTCCCCAAAGGTTAGTTCGTGAACTCTGGCAACATCAACATACTTTACCAGATCCAGGGGCCCTCCACCTACTCCTCCTCCCAGTTCCGTCAGGCACAAAAGCAAAAGAAAAATGGAAGATTCAAACAACTCAGCTGAACGAGTAGAGGTCACTCGTAGTGCTATGGTCCCCAAGGAAAATGCCTCTCAGATAGAACAAAAACTACTGAAATTCCAAGAAGAGCTTGATCAAGTCCGGAATTTGGCAAGTCTGTCATTTTCCCTTACCACTCCAGAAGTTACCTTCCCAAATACTCAGAATCCCATACCTCCACAAAACATCCCAAAGCAGCCCACTCCTCACCACTACTGCAATACTTGCCACACTCCCAACAACACTCCGCTGCTCATCCCGGAACCATTGAACTCCACAAATGACCACTGCCACAACCAACACAACACCCCCATCTATGTGGAGACTGTGCCGCACCCTACTCAACCCATCTCAAGCACACCGGAGTCCGATGACAAAGACTTGCTCATCAGAAATTTGGCCGAAGAGCTTAAGAAGTTAACCACCAGGATCCAAGGCGTTGAAGGAAGTAAGGGAATTGAGGGGATAAACTATGAAGATTTATGCATACAGCCCGATGTCGAACTGCCCGAGGGGTACAAACCTCCCAAGTTCCAAATGTTTGATGGCACAAGAGATCCCAGGGTTCACTTGAGAACATACTGCGACAAGCTGGTCGGAGTAGGAAAAGATGAGAAGATCCGCATGAAGCTTTTCATGAGGAGCCTGAAAGGAGATGCTCTGTCTTGGTACATTAGCCAAGACCCAAAGAAATGGTCAAACTGGGTAAGTATGGCGTCTGACTTCATGGACAGATTCGGGTTCAATATGGAAAATGCACCGGATGTGTTTTACATTCAGAATCTAAAGAAGAAACCCACCGAAACATTCTGCGAGTACGCCACTCGTTGGAGATCAGAGGCTGCTAAGCTTCGACCTGCTTTAGGGGAAGAACAGATGAACAAGTTTTTCGTCCGGGCTCAGGATCCGCAATACTATGAAAGACTGATGTTGATCGAAAACCATAAATTTTCTGACATCATCAAGCTAGGAGAAAGGATCGAGGAAGGTATCAAGAGCGGTATGGTTACAAACTTTGAAGCTTTGCAAGCCACCAACAAGGCTCTACAGTCTGGTGGTACGTCCAAGAAAAGGGACGTAGGTGCCGTAATGGTTGCACAGAGAACCAAATCACCTGTCAAATACCAAACTTACCCAATACCTCCACTTACATATCAGCCCACTCCAAATTTCCAAACACCCGCACCCCCTACCAAACACCACCGCCTACCCATCAATCGCCTCCACCTCCTACATACCAACCTGTTTCACCTAGATATTTCCAGCACGCACACGTCTACCAAGCTTACAACACTCAACAATCCCACTATCAATCACCTCCCCCTCGCCAAAACTTTCCTAGACCCCAACCAAATTTCGACCGCAGACCTCCCAAATAGTATACCGCCATTGCCGAACCAATCGACCAGCTGTATGAAAGACTCAAAGCTGCTGGTTATGTCACCCCTATCCCTGCCATAACCCCTGAAAACCCTTCCCAATGGGTCAACCCAAATAAAACCTGTGCATACCATTCTGGCATGAAAGGGCGATGAATGCCGCTCCCTGAAAGACAAGATCCAGGCTTTGATTGACAACAAGATCATCGTGGCAAAGGAGCCTGCTCCGAATGTCCGCAACAACCCTCTACCAGACCACAAGGGTGGAGGTGTTCACATGATTGAAATAGAGGATGATTGGGATCCCAAGGGATCGATCGGTTTGATCACAGAAGGCGACGATCCAAAGAAACCAACAGTCACCCTTAATCGATTGCAGTCCAAATTCAGCCTTCTGGAGATGCCGAGGTGAACATGTCCATACCACTTGAGTTTGAAACACCGGCCCTGCAAAGACGCCAACACCAATTGAGGTCGAGTTCGGGTCCCTAAAGGCGCTTGAGCCATTTGAAGTTGCTGTATTACCTTCCAAATCAAGGGAGCCTATTCCAGTAGCAATGACAGCATGGCGCCATTCTACACAAAAGCCATACCATGGGACTACACAGCCGAGGCAAGAAGGAAGGGGAAAGCCAAGTTCGGGGAAACGGTTGCGGCACAGGGTATGACAAGAACCAGCAGGGTTTATACTCCGGAACACTTGGCTGAGTCAAGTAAGCAGACCTCTGGGCGACAAGCCATCACTGAAACCGGGCCTGATGATCTCTGGAGAAAGATACAAGCGAAGGAATACTCAGTCATTGATCAGTTGAACAAAACACCGGCGCAGATTTCTATCCTGGCTTTGCTACAGAGTTCCGATGCACACAAGAATGCCTTGTTAAGAGTGCTGAGTGAGGCGTATGTACCAAGCAATATCACTGGAGGAGAAATGGCAAACATGGTGGGTCAGGTATTGGAAAGTCACAAAATCACTTTTTATGAAGATGAGGTACCACCAGAAGGGTTGAGTCACAACAAGGCATTGCACATCACCGTGCAGTGCGAAGATTATTTTATCACCAGAATCCTGATTGATGGAGGGTCCAGCCTCAACATTTGTCCATTAGTAACACTCAGAACATTGGGAAAAGGGCTGCATGAAATCAAGGACGGGGCCATCAACGTTAAGGCTTTCGACGGTTCTCAAAGGTCCACTATTGGGGAGATTAGCTTATGTTTGCAGATGGGGCCCACTTGGTTTGATGTTGACTTTCAAGTGATAGACGTGCCGGCATCTTACAATCTGTTGTTGGGACGACCATGGATTCATGCTGCCGGGGCCGTGGCATCAACATTACATCAGGCAGTGAAGTTTGAGTGGAATCACCAGGAGGTGATCATTCATGGCGACGGTAGCAATCCCATATACAGTCGCCAGACCATCCCAGCAATCGGAGGAAGAAGAAGGATAGGCGGAGAAACTTACCACCACATCGAACGAGTCAACGCCGTCGATAAAGATAAGTGGTGGGATAACAAAATTGAAAGCATATTGAACTGGAGCGGGTATGAACCTGGCAAGGAACTTGGCAAGAATCTCCAAGGAATCGCTAAGCCCATCAAACTCAAGAAGCACGGCACCACCTTCGGATTGGGATATGAGTATACCTGGAAGGAATTCAATGAATGGTTGCCACCCTGGCGGGGTCCTTACTACCCCTTGGAGCAGCCTATACCCCGTTTGGAGCAGACTTTCCAGCCGGCCGAGGTTATCTACGGGTCAGAAGAAGAGGAAGCACTAGCAGCAATGAGGAACTTGTTCCTAGAAGATGATGACATGGATTGCTGTGTTATTTTTGAGGAGGAGGGGGAGGGCAGGAAGGCCCTTCCATACAGGCTGTAAGCGGAGGAGCATGCCTCAACAACTGGACCGTCAGAACCACCAGAGCCCGGCGTACCTCGGGGTAGCAAGGCTGAACAAGCACCATGCACTATTTTATTTTTACTAAGTTTACTTTCCTTTCGCATTTTTGTTTTGGCAAGAAAGAGCTCCGATGTTTAAAACATTTATGGAATTTATCAAAAGCAATTCGGTTTTCTTATAAATCTTACTCTTATTATTTTCTCTCATTACTTTACTTATACAGCATTACTATTACTTATCTTGATGAACCGATGACTGTGACTTGCAACGAGACAACGCAACAAACAGACATAGATTCAGAGGAAGATGATATACCGGAAGAAATTGTTAAAGAAGTTGAGAATTTTGAGAATAGACCTAAGTCCAACTTAACGAGACCGAAATCATCAACCTGGGAGATGCAGGAAACATCAAAGAAACACGAGTCAGCGTTCATTTGTCACCATCAGAGAAGGAAGAATATACAGAGTTTTTAAGAGAGTATGAGGACATATTTGCCTGGTCGTACGACGACATGACTGGTCTGAGTACATCCATTGTGGCTCACAAATTGCCGACTGATCCGTCCTGTCCGCCAGTAAAGCAGAAGCTCAGAAAGTTCAAGCCAGATATGAGTTTGAAAATCAAGGAAGAGGTCACTAAGCAAGTCAAAGCTAAGGTTCTTAGGGTAGTAGAGTATCCGACAAGGTTAGCCAACATTGTGCCAGTACCGAAGAAGGATGGGAAGGTCAGAGTCTGTGTCGACTACCGGGATCTCAACCGGGGCAGCCCAAAAGACGACTTCCCCTTGCCGAATATACACATCTTGATTGATAACTGCGCCAAGCATGAGCTGCAGTCATTTGTTGATTGTTTTGCTGGGTACCATCAGATATGGATGGATGAAGAGGATGCTGAGAAAACAGCTTTCATTACGCCATGGGGGATGTATTGCTACAAGATGATGCCGTTTGGGTTAAAGAATGCAGGGGCCACCTACATGAGGGCCATGACCACCATTTTCCACGACATGATACACAAGGAGATCGAAGTGTATGTAGACGACGTCATCATTAAGTCCAAGAAAGTCGCTGACCACATGGAAGATTTAAGGAAGTTCTTCAATAGACTGAGGAGGTACAACCTGAAGTTGAACCCCGCAAAATGTGCATTCGGGGTTCCAGCTGGAAAATTGCTTGGGTTCATTGTGAGTCGCCGAGGGATAGAATTGGATCCATCAAAGGTCAAAGCTATTCAAGAATTGCCACCGCCAAAGAATAAGAAAGAAGTAATGAGTTTCTTGGGGAGACTTAATTACATCGGCCGGTTCATAGCACAGTCTACTATCATCTGTGAGCCAATCTTTAAAATGCTGAAGAAGGACGCCGCTACCAAATGGACCGATGACTGCGAAAAGGCCTTCGACAAAATCAAAGAGTACTTGTCAACACCGCCAGTTTAGGTCCCGCCCGAGCCAGGTAGACCCGTAATACTCTACCTTGCGATATTGGATGGAGCATTCGGATGTGTTCTGGGGCAACATGATGAAACAGGGAGGAAGGAGCAGGCCATCTATTATCTCAGTAAGAAGTTCACCCCATACAAGGCCCGGTATTCTCTGTTGGAATGCACCTGTTGTGCTCTGACTTGGGTAGCTCAGAAGTTGAGGCACTATTTCTGTGCTTATACTACGTATCTCATATCAAGGATGGATCCTTTGAAGTACATCTTCCAGAAGCCCATGCCCACTGGCAAGCTAGCCAAGTGGCAAATCCTGTTGAGTGAATTCGACATTGTCTACGTGACTCAGAAGGCAATCAAGGGACAAGCTCTAGCGAATCACCTTGCAGAAAATCCTGTGGACTGAAAATACGAACCCCTGAAGACGTATTTTCCTGATGAGGAGGTATTATTTGTAGGAGAAGACATTGCAGAATCCTATGATGGTTGGAGGATGTTTTTCGATGGTGCAACAAATTTCAAAGGAGTTGGCATAGGAGCAGTTCTAGTGTCAGAAACCGGCCAGCATTAACCGGTGTCTGCCAAGCTCAGGTTCCCGTGCACCAACAATATGGCCGAGTATGAAGCTTGCATCTTAGGGCTCAAGATGGCCATTGACATGAACATCCAAGAGTTGCTAGTAATTGGGGATTCGGACTTGCTTATACATCAGGTCCGAGAAGAATGGGCGACCAAGAACTCCAAGATACTCCCTTATCTGCACCATGTATAGGAATTGAGGAAAAGGTTCACAAAGACGGAATTCCAACATGTCCCCAGGGTCCAGAATGAGTTTGCCGATGCATTGGCTACCCTGGCCTCTATGATACAACATCCAGATAAGAATTTCATTGATCCTATTTCCGTGAAGATCTATAATCAGCCATCTTACTGTGCTCACGTCGAAGAAGAAGCAGACGGAAAGCCTTGGTTTCATGACATCAAGGAATATTTGGCAAAAGGAGAATACACAGGGCTTGCAAATACTACTCAGAAGCGCACGCTTCGAAGATTGTCCAATAATTTCTTTCACAGCAGAGGAATCCTGTATAGGAGGACTCCGGTTTTGGGATTACTAAGGTGTGTCGACGCAAAGGAAGCATCCAAGCTGCTAGAGGAAATTCATGCTGGGACCTGCGGTCCACATATGAACGGTTTTATCTTAGCAAAGAAGATACTCCGGGCTGGTTACTTTTGGATGACTATGGAAACAGACTGCATCCAGTATGTCCGGAAATGCCATCGCTGTCAGATACATGCAGACATGATAAAGGTGCCTCCAAATGAGCTTAATGCAACAAGCTCACCGTGGTCGTTCGCCGTTTGGGGAATGGATGTTATTGGACCAATCGAGCCTGCCTCTTCCAACGGGCACAGGTTTATCCTAGTAGCGATCGACTATTTCACCAAATGGGTCAAAGCAGCATCTTACAGAGCAGTAACTAAGAAAGTCGTGGCAGACTTTGTCCGGGACCGTATCGTTTGTCGGTTCGGGATTCCAGAATCAATCATTACTGATAATGGTTCCAACCTCAACAGTGACTTGATGAAGGCTATGTGTGAGACCTTCAAGATCAAACACAAGAATTCCATAGCTTACAGGCCTCAAATGAATGGAGCCGTAGAAGCCGCCAACAAAAACATCAAAAAGATACTAAGGAAAATGATAGAGAAGCATAAGCAATGGCACGAAAAGATACCATTTGCTCTATTGGGGTATCGCACCATAGTCCGCACATCAACTGGGGCAACTCCCTACATACTGGTTTATGGTACAGAGGCGGTCATTCCCGCTGAAGTAGAAATTCCCTCCCAAAGGATCATACAGGAAGCAGAACTCGACGATGCAGAATGGGGAAAGATTTGCTACGAGCAGTTGGCTCTTATAGATGGAAAAAGAATAAATGCAATTTGCCACGGTCAGCTTTACCAGAACAGAATGTCCCGAGCCTTCAACAAGAGAGTCAAACCAAGACAGTTTACACCGAGGCAGCTGGTGTTAAAGAAGGTTTTCTCGCATCAGGATGAGGCCAAAGGGAAGTTCTCTCCCAACTGGCAGGGTCCGTACATGGTTCACCGGGTTCTAACAGGAGGAGCCCTCAAACTTGCAGAAATGGACGGAAAAGTTTGGCCGAAGCCGATCAATTCAGATGCAGTGAAGCGATACTATGTGTAACCATTTATGATTTCCTTTATGATGTAATTTAAACTACGTCTGACCTGATTCCCGTTTAAGAGGGGATACATAGGCAACCTTATGGGTTCGGTCACAATTCAATAAAATTTTCATTTCCCCCCGCAATTGGAAACTGGGGAAGAATTTTGAGGAGGACCCTCAAAATTCCGAAGTAACTTCAGCCGATCACCACAAGCAGCCGTCAGAAGCACCAGCCCAGTAAACTAGGGCAGAATTTTGAGGAGGACCCTCAAAATTCCGAAGCAAGAGAGGTTGCAATGTCTTGAACCGAGTCGCAGTCGTCGGTTCACCTAAAGAAAAACTATTCTCAATTATATATTTATGTCGTATTTTTACTAAATCATGCATGTCTATTATCAAAATTGTTTTGTTAGCAATGCTACCCCAAGGATATGCACAATATCACCAAAACAGAGCCGAGCGGGTCAAGCAAACATCAGCGGGGATACGAACTAACCTTTTCCCCTTTACAGAACTCATGATTTTTCTTTGGGTGCAGGTACCCGAGTCGCAAACCATCGAATACATTTATACACTCATACAACTTTCAGAACCATAAACCTATCTACAATTGTTATCCGCACACAATATCCCCAGCAGCCACAATATTGCAATCAGCTATCAGCTAAGAGATTTTACTACTATTCGCCTTTTATTTCTCTGCATTGCATAAGGCTACCTTTCTGCCTTCCGAGGTTAAGCTCTACCTCCCTCTGCATTTCTCTGCATTGCATAAGGCTACCTTTCTGTCTTCCGAGACTAAGCCTTGTCTCCATCTGCATTTCTCTGCATTGCATAAGGCTACCTTTCTGCCTTTCGAGGTTAAGCTCTGCCTCCATCTGCATCTCTCTACATTGCATAAGGCTACCTTTCTGCCTTCCGCGACTAAAGCTCTGTCTCCATCTGCATCTCTCTACATTGCATAAGGCTACCTTTCTGCCTTCCGAGACTAAGCCCTGTCTCCATCTGCATTTCTCTGCATTGCATAAGGCTACCATTCTGCCTTCCGAGGTTAAGCTCTACCTCCATCTGCATCTCTATGCATTGCACAAGGCTACCTTTCTGCCTTCCGATACTAAGCTCAGTCTCCATCTGCATTTCTCTACATTGCATAAGGCCAGCATTCTGCCTTCCGAGGATAAGCTCTACCTCCATCTGCATCGGCTGAAATATCGTCACTTCATTCAAATCCTGCACCGGCTGAAAGATCGCCATTTTACTTACATTTTTGCATGGCTGAAATATCGCCACTTCATTTAAATCCTGCACCGGCTGAAAGATCGCCATTTTACTTACATTTTTGCATGGATGAAATATCACCACTTCATTTAAATCCTGCACCGGCTGAAAGATCGCCATTTTATTTACATTCTTGCATCGGCTGAAAGATCGCCACTTATTGCATTCCATGGGCTAAAACTGTCCAAGGGCGTCATTATTCGGAGGCACCATTTGCATAGCCCGAGAACGCCATGCCATGGCCTGAGGACCCCATTTTATCTTTTGCATAGCATTATTTAAAGGCATCATGGTTCGGAGGCATCATTCTCATAGCCCGAGAACATCATTTCATAGCCGGCGAATCCTTTATTATACGCTTCATGGCCCAGGACGTCATGGTCTGAGGATATCATCTTAACCGTCCAAAGACAGCATTCATGGTCCAACGGGAACTTGCATCACGTAAATTTATGCACAATATATGTTCGTATTGTTTATTTGCAAGTAAACCGGCTAGCAACGGCCATCTCAGCAGGAGCGATCCCGCTCCAGTTCCCGCAGCCCTACTAGACTATAACCATCCACCCTAACCCGAATATCTCATCCGTTTTTGAAAAAATCTCCATCGGCATATTCCACCGACGGATCCTGAACTATATATGGCCTGATTCCTGTAAGACCAGGGATATGTAGGCAGCTCAGGAACCAGAGCACGGTCAAATTCTTCAAGCCGTTTCGTTCGGTCAAATTGGCCATCATATCTTTACCCGACAACTCTTTCATCCTTTCCGGGTAAAGAGGGGCAGCTGTTGATACCCAATTTTTCCCAATATATTTTCAAAATAATATATGCATGCATATATAAGCATGCCAAAGTGTTTTAGTATTTTTCCTAAATTCTAAAAAGATTTTTAAAATCAATTTATTGCCCATTTTAGCAGTATAAAAACAAATAATTACTCTCAAAATTATCATTTTGGTGGATAATTTGTTTTATTTCCCATATTTATACCAAAATATAGTTAAGGTAATTTTTTGTATACTTTTTTACAAATTTATTTGGTATTTTAAAAGCTAAATTGCATATAATTGCAATTTTAGCCTATTTTAAGATTAATAGCATTTTATAACTATAAATTTGGTTCCAATATTTTTTAAATTAATATTTATATAGTATTTAATGATTCAGTACTTTTAATTTAATTTCAGAATCATTTTACTATTTTTTTATAAAATAAAAGGGAAAACTGGCTATTTAACATTTAGCTAATTTCGTTGCAATTACAGCCTATTTACATTTCAATTTTAGCCATCAACTGACCCAATCATAACCCCCAATTGGACCGGCCCAATTTCAATTTTACCCAGCCCCTTAACCCGTTTATTTAACCCGCCCAGCCTTTCTTTCAATCCAGGCCGTTGATCATTTTGATCAACGGCCAGGATCGTCCCTTGCCATTTTAATTTCCCTACCCTAACCTAATCCCCCCATTTCGTTTGGTCCGCCGCCTTTGAATACTTTCCTCTCTCAAAACACTCTCGAAGGTTCTCCAGAACCCTAGTCGTCTTCAACCCTTTTTCCACCGTACTTTCGCCGGAATCCATGGCTTCTCAGGCCATGGATGGTCTGTACTCACCCCACTCCACCATTAAACCCTAGGTGTTCGAAGTGTTGAGGTCTGACCTCGATGGTTCTCTTTCAGATCTTCTCAGAGCTATAGTTCTATGGCCTCTTAGGCTGTTGCTCCGGCGCATTCAAGCATTTCGAGCCTATTTTCGACCTCTCCGACTCAAGATCGGGCTTTCTTCCAAGCCTTTCTCATTTCTAGGGTTTCTCCGAAACCCTAAGCTATTCGAGGTTTTTCTCTGTCTATTTTCTTAGATCTAGCTATATCCGTGTTTTATTGGATTTTTAAGGTGTTTTCCCCAATCTTTTCTTTCAAAATTGTTTCTCTTCGATTTAGGGTTTCTGAAAGGATTTCAAAACGTCTTTCTGATTCTTCCTTTTCTTTTCTTTATGTGTGTTTGCCTATACTATGTTTTACCACGCATGTGTAGTTCTTTTGCTTTTCTTTCTACTATGCATGACTCTCCTGTACTTTGAATTCTACTGTGGCTTTAGACTAGGCTCGCATGTCAATCTTTGATATGTTTTTCTATCTGTTCTTTGCTATACTTTTCAGTATTCTTCTACTGTATGTGTTTCCTACTGAGTTCTTAAGTTTGTTTGCCTTTACTGAACTTCTGATTGAGTTCTAAACATGCTTCCTTTACTATTTCTTAAGTTTATATCACTTCTTCTCTCTTTTGAACTTGCTTGAGTTCTGAGCTTTTCTCAAACATGTTCTTTATGCTTTCAAACCTGCTATCATATCTGTTTGTTTCTCATGAGTCTCTGAAAGAGACCTCTGAGCCTGCTTCAATGGCTTGTCTTCTCATCGCTGTATCAGATTCGAGTTGAAACCCTAGGATCTGAGGGTTTTGGCAAGTTTGATTTGGTGTTTGGACTTGGGTTCTACTTTGGAACCCTGAATTCCCAGACTCATTCTGAGTCTATAAATTGGACTGGAACCTCTTTGTTTATAACTCTGAACTTTTCTATGATAGGTTTTCTAATTAACATGACAACTCTTTCTTGTTTGACATACCTGTGTGCTTTATATATGAGAAATTCTTCCTTCAAAAAAGGTTTTGCCAACTTATGATTGATTCCGAATTCCTTTTAGTAAGGTTTGATTGATTGTTACTGATTTACCTTAAGTAAAACCATTTCCTTTTTTTTCCTGACTTGGTTCATTCGAACAAAGCCTGCAATTTTGATTTTACTGGCTGTTTGATTGATTCCCTTTCCTTATTCTCACAAACCGTGTTACTATCAAATTCTTTCCTTAAATAGACCCCTCTGTATTTGCCCTTATTGTACTACTTTGGAAAATTTTTTGAGCAAACTCTTTCCTTATTTAATTTTGCCCGTTTGAAACCAGAATCCCTTAATTAAAGGGAATCCTTTTTGTAATTGATTGCAAAACTATTCTCTTACCTTTTCCTTACTTGCTTGCTGCACTATAAAAGGGGACGACCCTTCTGCACTTTGACAACTTCCAATTGAATACTCTTTAAGACAACCTTGAGTTCAATACTCTAACACACATTACTTACTTTCAATTTCAATACTCTTACGCTTCACCCAACACTCTACTCTCTTATGAGATATTCTGACTATTTGCTTGCAATTTGGCTTTACAAGACTATTGCTTTTACTTTCTTGTTTCCCTGAAACTGGTATGTTCTAATTTAAGTTTCAGCCTCATCCCAATGTGTTTATTTCACAACTTATATCATCCTGTCTACTGCTGTCTATGCTTAGTGTTAAATATGTGTGCTGTTCTCTTTGCATCTGTTTTCTACTGTGAATCCCCATGCCCCTATTCCCCTTTATGTGTTTGAGTTAAGGTTCAAGCATGGCAGCATCCAAATTGTTGTTCATATCTGTGCTTGATCCTTTAAAGGATCCTAACTCCCAAACAATGTGGCTAACAGGCTGGTTGGGGTGTGCCAGCACTTCCAATTGCTGGGTATGACCACCAGCCTGTCTTGACTTTCCCCTAAACCCCTTTCTGCACTTACACTCACTCTTAGTTTCTAAGTTCTGCCCCCCTCCTATGAGCCTTGCTTTGGGGACCTTGAGTTCCCTCTGAACTTGGACATTTGAGGGCTGGCCCTTCCACACTGCACTATAATTCAATTCTGTAATGAATTTGGGTACCCGGAGTTCATGAGGCTCTTGGGAACTCTGACACACCCAAAAATGAGAAAGGCTTTGGAAATTGGATTTTTGGAGTTGGTTTATTTCATATTTCAGACCTGGAGTCTGAATCAGGCTCTCCTTAGTTGTACTCTAATTTCTGATGTAATTTTACTCTTCTTGATTCGTTCTGGCTTGTAATAATTTTGTAATAACTTATGGGGTTTATAGTGAAAAGGGGAGGTCACTCATGTATGCATAAGGGTAGATATCATGCTCTTAGGTATTTACTTCTTCAATCGTATCCTGCTTTCATTTCTGCATTCTCAAAATTCTGCC
Source organism: Nicotiana attenuata (assembly GCF_001879085.1). Lineage (NCBI taxonomy): Eukaryota > Viridiplantae > Streptophyta > Magnoliopsida > Solanales > Solanaceae > Nicotiana > Nicotiana attenuata. Next base: position 13,212,661 of record NC_031997.1, read on the forward strand.
TATAGGTTTTTTGCACTTCTGCATTTTAGAAATCATGTCTATATAGAGAACATGTCTATAGAATTCTGCATTTCTGCATCTCATATAGAGAACATTTCTATAGGATTTTGCATTTCTGCACCTCATATAGAGAACATGTCTATAGGATCTCTTAAATTCTGCATAAACATCTATCACTAGGCAAACAGTTTATAGGTTTAAATAACAAATCGCCTTCTAGATACCATGCCTATAGGACTCCTGCATTTCTATAAACGTTTTTCAAACCAGTCACGCTTAGAAAGCATGTCTATAGGGGTAATCAACTGAATCTGAATCGTCAACAAGCATAAAAATCAGTAATACCGATACTCAATACCTGCAGAGCTTATGTTTTCTATGATCAGCAAGCCTTCTTTAAAATCAGTATACTTCCGCATTGCTAGATATCATGCCTATAGGTCTCACCTAGGCAAGCCATTAGGTAATTAATTAACTACACCGGTCTTTAATAATTACAACCAGCAGGCAAGCCAAATCCGGACTTCTTATCTGAAAATATGTGATAAATCAGCCACGCCTTAACGTTTTAAGTTTAATTAAGACCTAATCAGTATATGAAAGACATTCTAAAACTATATGTTTCTCTTTGTTTTAAGGAGGTTTTGTTTGAGCCTTACCTGTTTATGTGCTTCCCCATACTTGTCATATATGTTTTGACTGTCGCCTTAGACTTTTATCCTTTTAAACCACTAAAAGCCAATTCTCCCTCCCCTTTAGGACTAGTAGTCCCTAATACCTCCGAGGCTGATAGGACTGGGATGGAAAATAGCATGCAATAAGTAACGAGACTATTCCGCGATTTGATACCTTAACGGGGTGGGTAAGGGTAGACATGGATATGATGACCACGCGATAACACCACGTGTATAAACGGTTACCGGGTGTTGTGTGGGGTGATCCATGTTATTTGTAAACCTAGGACCCCCTTTCCCTTTACTTGTTTACTTTTCCAGAATTTTAAAAGCTAATTAATTTTCAGTTTCTTTAACTTTTCTTTTACTTCAACTACTCGCACCAATTATGTAAAAACCTTTTTTTTAATTTTCAGTGCTGTTTTCTTCCCAAAACTTCCACCTCTTTCACTTCTTTTTCTGATTACTTGCATCAATTATTTGCAAACCCCCTTCCCCTTTACCTGTGTGTCCCTTTTTTTAGAATTATAAAACTGCCTTCTTCCAAATTTCAGCATTCTTTAAACTTCTTGTACTTCAGTTGTTTGCAACCATTATGTGAAAGCTATCTAGTATTTACAATGCTTGCTTTTTTACTTGTTATTTGTATTTAATGTCACAATTGTAGCATGGCCGAGAACCATACTAGTGGATCTTGAGAGGTGCCTAACACCTTCCCCTCGAGATAATTTCAAGCCCTTACCCAATCTCTGGTTTTCTAAAATCAAATTCATTCTTAGTTTCCTAATGCACTTAATCATTAGGTGGCGACTCTTCAAAAATCGCAAACCCAATTCCCAAAGGGGAAAGAGTTGTCCGCCAAAATGTCATAAACCCGATTTCGCGAGAAAAAGGGGGCATCGACAGATGGTTTGACTGGTGTAAATGGGGTTAATCTCGTCTCTGTGAATGATCACCTCCTGATGGTTCCATTCGAACTTCATGGCCTGGTGTAGTGTGGAAGCCACATCCCCAGCGGCATGTATCCAAGGTCAGCCCAACAGAAGATTGTATGAAGCTGATATGTCAAGAACTTGGAATTCAACGTCGAACCAAGTTGGCCCCATCTGCAGACAGAGATTAATTTCCCCAATCGTGGCCCTTTGAGACCCATCAAAGGCTATCACGTTCATGCTTCCTGCCCGTATTTCATGGAAACCTTTGCCTAATCTTTTCAGAGTATCCAATGGACAAATGTTGAGGCTTGAACCTCCATCGATCAGGACTCTGGCAATGAATTTGTCTTCAAATTGAACCATGATATGCAATGCTCGGTTATGATTCAACCCTTCAGGTGGTAGTTCATCCTCGTGGAAGATTATCTTATGACTTTCCAGCACCTGCCCTACCATGTTGGCTATTTCCCCGCAGGTGATGTTGCTGGGTACGTAAGCTTCGTTTAACACCTTCATCAAAGCATTCTTGTGCGCCTATGAATCTTGCAATAGTGACAGGATGGAGATCTGGGCGGGGTTTTTGTGCAAATGATCAATGACGGAGTATTATCTCGCCTGTACTTTCCTTCAAAGATCATCTGGCCCTGTTTCAATGACAGGCTGCTTGGTAGTGGCCTCCTTAATTGATCCTCCCAAGTGTTCAGGTGTATCGACCCTTCAGGTCCTGGTCATTCCTTGTGCAGCATCAGATTCTTCCATCTTTGCATTTCCTTTTCGCCTAGCTTCGGCAACGTAATCCCAGGGTATTGCTTTTGAATCGAAAGGAGGTGTGGTTGATATTGTCACTGTGAAAGGTGTGGCCACTTCCACTTCAAATAGAATAGGTGTGGCTGCAGGTGAAGCTACTTCTACTTCAAATAGAACCGATGTGGCTATCTCAACCTCGACTGGCGACTGCATCTGTACTACAATAGGGGTGAGTGTGACTGCAAGTTTAAAGTCATCGCCTTCTCGAATAAGCCCGATTGACCCATCAGGATCCCATTCTTCATCTATCTCTGTCGCATGTATTCCACCACCCCTATGATTCGGGAGAGGATTGTTGTGGACATTGGATGCAGCTTCTTTTGCCTGTATGACCTTGTTGTCAATCAGTGTCTGCATTTTATCTTTTGGCACTCATCGATGGTGTGCCCCTTCATACCAGAGTGATATACACAGGTTTTGTTTGGTTGACCTATTGAGATGGGTTCTCTACTTCCATAGCGGGAATATGAGTGACGTAACTTGCGACCTTCAACCTTTCATACAGTTGGTCGATGGGTTCAGCAATAGCGATGTATTGTTTGGGTGGTTTCCGGTCAAAATTGGGTCATGGTCTTGGGTAATTTTAACGAGTCGGAGGTGACTGGAAGTGAGATGGTTGGGAGTTATACGTGTGATAGGCAGTGGCTGGTTTGGAATATCTGGGAGAAGAGGGTTGGTATGTGGGTGGAGGTGTTTGGTATGTAGGTGGAGGTGTTCGGTTTGTGAGCGGAGATGTTTGGTATGTGAGTGGAGATTTTGGGCCCTGAGCCACCATTATTGCCCGACGTCTTTCTTCTTTGATATGCCGCCTGATTGTAGTGCTTTGTTCGTGGCCTGTAGTGCCTCAAAGTTTGTTACCATCCCGCTCTTGATGCCTTCTTCGATCTTTTCCCCAAGTTTGATGATGTCAGAGAACTTATGGTTTTCAGTAACCATTAACCTTTCACAGTATTGCGGATCATGTGCTCTGACGAAGAATTTGTTCATCTATTCCTCGTCCAATGCTGACCTGACTTTGGCAGCTTCTGACCTTCAACGAGTAGCATACTCGCGGAAAATCTCGGTGGGCTTCTTCTTGAGGTTCTGAATGTAGAAAACATCTGGTGCATTTTCTGTGTTGAACCTGAATCGGTCTAAAATCAGATGCCATACTCACCTAGTTGGACCATTTCTTAGGATCCTGGCTGATGTACCAGGACAAAGCATCTTCTATAAGACTCCTCATAAAAAGTTTCATCCGGATCTTTTCATCCTTTCCGACCCCGACAAGCTTGTCACAATAAGTCCTTAGATGAACCCTGGGATCACCTATACTGTCAAATATCTCGAACTTGGGAGGTTTGTAACCCTCTGGGAGTTCTACATCCGGCTGTATGCATAGGTCTTCATAGTTCAGACCTTCTATCCCCTTGCCCTCTTCTACGCCTTGAACTCAGCTGGTCAACTTCTTGAGCTCCTCGGCCAGGTTCTTAATGAGCATGTCCTTCTCAATAGATTCCGGTGCATAGGAGATGGGTTGAGTGGAGTGAGGTAGAGTTTCTACATATATAGGGTTATTTTGGTGACCTGAAATCTGAGTATGTTGTGATCATTGGTGGAATTCTGGGGTTCAGGAATGACCGGTGAAGTATTTTGTGGAGTGTGGTAGGTGTTTGGCTGGTATTGTGGTGGGATAGTTTGATTTTGTGGTGGAGTTGTATAATGGTGAGGTACGGGTGGATTTTGTTGGCGCTTGTTGCGTGTGTTTTGAGGTGGTGCAGGGTTCTGAATGTTTGGATGGCTGATGTCTGGGACGCTGAGTGAGAAGGATAGGTTTGCCACATTCCGGACATGCTCAAGCTCACCCTGGAGTTCCAGTATTTTCTGTTCGAGACGTGAAATTGCATCATTTGGGGCCTGGGTACCCCGACCATCAGAAGTTTCTGCGTGTTCAACCTGTATGTTGTTTTCCTTTCTGGTGCCGTTCAAATCTTTCATTTTTGCTTTTCCCTTGCCTTTTAGTGGACTAGGAGGAGGAGAAGGTGGAGGCCCCCTGGATCTTGTGTGATAAGCTGATGAGGCCCGTATGCACGAACCAACTTTTTTGGGGAATGGGAATAATCAAAAAAAAAAAAATAAAATAAAAGGTAGCCAAGTCAGTAATGGTTCTGAAATGTTTGCAGTATTTAAACACATATTGCGGGAATGTAGATTCGTGTCCTAATTTGGGAGCCTCGTTGTGCCCGAGGTAGGTCTAGCGACAAGTAGCTTTGGAGAAATTCAGTGCCAATAATTGCCTCATTTCATTAATGTAAAAATAAACGACCCAAAACGACACTAAATAATGTTACTAATGGCACTTGGCGTTATTACATTTAAAAGAAAAGCAAGTAAGCCTAATCTACTTGGTCCCAGAAGGACCCTCTCTAGACCGGATGATATTGTCGATTAATTCTCCCAGCTCGCGCAGGTTCAACAGTAAGAATGCCATTGCCAAATGCCCTCCTTCGTTTCCCTCAGTGTTCTTGCAGTCGGTGACTCTCTTTCTCATCTTCCCCTCCAATTCCATCAAATTGTACTCCAGATACTCCAATCTTTCACTGGATTTAACAGCCATCTCTTTCCACATTAATCATTTCCATGTCGGCTTTATGCTGCTCTATATGCTCCACTTCAGACTCGCGAACTCTTTCGCATAATTTGTTGTATTTTACCTCTGCTTTGGCAACTTCGTCTATGACCCAGTTCCCTAGACCAACCCTTGGCTCGAAGATTCCTGCTATGTTATCATCCAGCCATGAGGGGTAGAAGTATGAGTGACCCGCTGATATCGGTCCGGCTCGATAGTATCATTTTCCACAATAATCTTCAGAGTCCACATATGTTGTGCCTCATTCTTATATGACATGGCACCACCCTGGAAATCAGCTATGAAGTGACTCATCTTTGCGATTCGTGGTATGACCTGTCTCCTGCCTGCCTGTCTCATAACCCTGAGGGGAGCATAGAGGTATATCCCCCTTAACCCCAATCAACACCAAGTGTGGGACGTCTCTGGATCTGATGATGAACTCGTCGGTAGGACTCGAACATCCACTGAATCTGATCCTCAGTTAACTTGTTGAAAAACTGTACCCATCCTACAACATCCTTAGGTTGAGCAAACATGTCCGGAATGTAAGTCATTCTCTTAGGGTGATGGAAAGCTATATGGTCATTCCACGGCCTTCGTGGAAACTTCTGACGGTATTGACCCCTTTGGAGATGCTCTAACAACCAAACTTGTAACAGCAAATTGCACCCCAAAGAATTCCGGACCCAGCCAGGAGGTGATGGAACTCATCATCAAAAATACGATCCATTCTGCCTTCCGAGGTTAAGCTCTACCTCCATCTGCATCTCT
>NC_031997.1:13221644-13232187 GCF_001879085.1 Nicotiana attenuata
AGGGGGTCCAATTAAGGTAAGGACTCAAAAACATTCCATGTAGGGAGTCAGTAGAAATCCCAAAACCATACTGATAACTAATTAAGGCAAGTATGATCAATTAAGGTCGCAAATAAAGAAACAAATAAAATTTCAGCACACACTGATTTTAACAGGACATTTAATAGGAATCAATCAGTAAAATCTTCAAAGAATACCGATTTTATAGGAAAGAGTTATTCAGATTTCCTAAATAGAAATCAATTAAGTAAAACCTCACAGAAATACCGGATTTAATAAGAAAAGCTGGTTCGAATCATCAGTAGAGATCAATTAGGGCAAAATCCCAAAGAATACTGGATTTAATAGGGAAAACATTTGAATCCCTAAATAGAATCAGTGAGCGCAACTGATTCACAGAAATAAACATAATAGAAGAAATCAGTGTAACCATTAGAAACATCAACGGTTCGAGCATACATACAAAGATCAACCAAATACGTAAAGAGATGAACAAATTAAACATTAAAAGTAAAAAATCTTTTGAAGAATGTCTGGGAAGAACCTTAGTTTAGAAAGAGTGACTAAAAATCGAAGTAGTTAATTAAACAAGAGATTTTTAGAGGAAAACACCTAATAATACTCGAATCACCTCAGTTCTATAAAGATCTGAGAAGAATCGAACAGTAGTGAAACTAGGGTTTTCAAAAAATAACTGAGATGAAGAGAATCGGTCAAAAACCCATGGATTCATACTTAAAAGCAAGAGGAAATCCACACTTACAAACGAAAGTAGCCTGAGACAGGCCAGTAAACAACTTTTAGGCCAGAACAAGGTTGAATCTTCCACGAGATTCTTCTAAGGACTCATGAAATCAAAGAGCCAGGGAGTATATGAGACCAGTGGTGGTTGGAGAAGGCACGAAAATACCATAGAAGAGAGGTCTTTGCCGGTGACGGCGATTAGGGTTAGGGTGAGTTGAGAGAGAACTGGAAGGGTGAGGGAAACGGGTGACGGCGGTCGAAGAGAAATGAAGGGGGGTTAGGGTTAGGTGAATTAAAATGGTAAGTTTAATCGTGGACCGTTGATCAAAAGGATCAACGGCCACGATTAAACAGGGTTATTCGTTCGGGTGTACACTGATTGGGCTTAAGGGGTTTGGGCTGGTATATTTAAGGATTTGGGCTAATATTAAAGGGATTTGGGCTGGTATTAAAAAAGGTTAGGGTCTGAAATAAAAAGGCTATTTGTTAAATACCCAAATAATTTATAAAATAATTAACAGATTATAAAAAATAATTTTCATGCATAGAACTGTTTTAAAAATAATTACTCAATATTTTAAAATACAACAAGCTATTTTCTGATAAAATAATGTAGTAATGCATGCATGGGCCATAATTGCAAAGTCATTGCAATTGTAACCCAAAAATGTAAATATGGCTATTTATGAAATAATTCAGGTTTAATATAAATATAAATAGCAATATTAAGCCATGAAATTGCTATAATGTCATTTGTGATGCAATTCGTCATTATTTATATAAATAAAATATTGGAATAAATTAATTAAAAAATCCCTAAAAATGTAGAAACTATGGAAAAATATCAATAGATTCTAATTCATAGTTTTGAAGGTATATATGCACTTAAGAAGTATTATAGGAAAAAATTGGGTATCAGCAGTATACGTGCTGGATAAAATCAAAATATACTCGTACATGTATTTTTCATTATGCCAAAGATGATGAAAAGTCATTGAAGAAATTGATTGGGTGGTTAGGTTGCAGTGGCCTTCATTACCCTCAAAGTCCTCTGCATTCTATCGATAAATACCTTTCTGCCCCAGTGAATACCGGAGCGTTCAAATTAATGAAATCACGAACCCTCGCACTGACAAACCTATCTACATGACCAATACCTATTTCCTGACGCCGAGCTTGTGCGGCCACTAATCGAGTTAATAGCTGAATAGCATTTCCCATCTCTTGACCCGGTGCATCTGGCCAAGGGACTGAACGTACAGGGGCGGGCGCTGGGGCTAGTGCCTTTCGGAGCTCTTCTGGAGAGGGCGGGGTATGAGCAGTCTGAGATGGAATCTCTCTATGAGACTCTCCTTGAGCCCTGGTAACTCATGGCGCTCGACTAGTAGTCTTACCAGCCGTAGATTTTCCCTTCTGGGCGGTTGTAGTCTTCGGGGGCATCACTGAAAACGTAACATATCATTAGGAACATGAATTATCATATCGCACGATCTAAGATAAGAAGAGAGGATAACATCCTATATGTCTTGTAGCCTCCTGTCTATAAGTGTGGTGTACAACACACGCATAAACAAGACTCTACTAGACAGGGTCTGTAGACAACCCTAGGACAGAACTGCTCTGATACCACTTTAGTCACGACACAAACCGGTGGGCCGCGACGGATGCTGAGTCCTACCTGTCGAACATCCTTAAGCATGCATCAAAGATATAAACATAAATAATATGCGTGAGGGAAACCTATCCAAAAAAATATATGTACATATAAATGTGGAATACAATGGGGCAAGCCTACAAGGGTGCTATAGACAACTATATACCAAAACTGGAAGCCGACAAGGCCACATACTATCCAACTATACACAACTGTCTACAGACCTCTAACAAAATATACAACTGTACAAGGACGGGACTGGCCCCGTCATACCCATATATGTATGCAAACATATCGTACCAAGGTAAAAAATAGCTCCGGATCAAGTTGAGTACACCAACTCTCGCTGATCAAAGATCCTAAGGAGGGGGACCATCAGCTTGTCTACCTGCACCTGCGAGCAAGAAATGCAGGTCCCGTGAAATAGGGCGTCAGTACGAATAATGTACTGAGTATGTAAGGCATGAAAATTAGTACACAACAGACATATATGAAACATGGAATAAAGAATTCCGCCTGTAAGTCTAAATAACTTTGTAAATCCTGAAATATTTATAATATCATGGATGTGCGTATAATGCCGTATCTTGCATGGATATAGGTGTACATAACATCATCAAGCCTTTGAGGGCATCACATCATATCAGCTCGGCCACTGTGGACAAATCATCAACGTATACCAACTGATTAGGTGGTGGTGCGTATATAACGCTGTAACCTTTTCCCATATCCTATATACATATAAATACACGTATATAACGATATCTGATCATGGGTCAATACACATGTATAAATGAATGAAATGCATAAAAATATGTTACTAAGATCAGTATACCTTTCGGGTAAACTTTATCAACTAAGTATTTTTCTAAGACCCATGAACAGAAGATGTGATAATAAGATACATGGGAATTCAAGAACATAGGAACCTCTAACACTTCTATGAATAGAGTCATTTATGAAAATTGTGCATTTGCTCGTTTCGTTTATATAATACGGATCATGCCAAAAGAAAGTAGGGATAGCATTAATATACCTGAACCGATTCTCTTGAAAATCCCTTTAATACACGCCAATTGCAACGAAACACGTAACGACAAGATCGAAATATGGAACGACCAATTCAATCACAACAGTAGCGCAAACCAGATGCCTACCAAGTGCTCCATCGTCTGTAATTTGGTATTGTAGTAGGGAGATGTTATGAATTCTTTTTGAAGATGTTATGAATTCTCATTTGAAGATGTTATGAATCCTTGAGTTCTTACGTGAATATACATTGACTATTTTGATGTAAGACTTTTCTTTTGAATTAGAGAGGTGTTAGGCTTTAAGCAGTATGACTAAGCCACATATTACATAAGTATGCCACCTTTTCACTCCTAATATAATAGTAATCATTTGGACAAAGCCTTGCTGCCACGTTACATTTCATGGTCTTTATCCAAAGACCTTAATTAATCATCCACCACTCCTTAAATAACTTACTAATTCCCCACTAATCCAATATTAAACCAATTACCCATATAATTAAGAACTATCTCAAATTACGTAATATACTACTAACATTTAATATACTTTACATACCCTGCTATCTTGGTCATGGGGTACCTTGTATAGTACTAGTCCATAAATATCGGGTATTATGTTCGGATCGTATTTTATCCCAAATCGACAACCTTCAACGAAACTCATTTTCTTTAATTCGTTTACTCTTTATATTTCACGATACTTACTTATCGCTTGTTATAGATAGCATAAATACGTTAACATCAAGATAATTTTTTCCCCGAGTCTACGTCGATTAATATGAAAATGCAAGATGTAACACCCGCGCTCGCTGAGGGTGTGCAGACTCTGGAGGGGCTTCTTCAGCCCAAGCTCTATAACAAGTCACCTTGTGGTATAAATCAATCAGGCTCTTGACCTCACTCAATCATGAATCAGTAACAACATGCTGCGGCGTGCAAACCGATCCCATAAATATCTTCAGAAATCAAGCCCTCAGCCTCACTCGGTCATAAACCTCTCAAGCCACTTGGGCTCTCAATAAATACAGGGTACTCAGCCCAAAATAACATTATATATATATATATATATATATATATATATATATATATATATATATATATATATATATATATATATATATATCAAAATAGAGTAATAAAGACTGAGTTATAAAATTCAATAAGTGTAACAAGACTGAGTAAAGATTTTCAACCAAAAATAGTGAGAGGATAGTAAGAAAAGGCCCGTAAGGGTCCAAACAGCTCTGGCACAAGGCTCAAATATGGCATTCAGCCCAATTTATAGAAACTCTTTCTAAACACATAAATATCATATAGTTTCAACCAAATACGCAACTTATAGTTGCTACAGGACGAACCAAGTCACAATCCCCAACGGTGCACGCCCACACGCCCATCACCTAGCATGTGCATTACCTCAAAATAGTAAAACGATACGAAATCCAGGGTTTCATACCCTCAGGACTAGATTTACAATCGTTAGTTACCTCAAACTGGTCAAATCTCTACTCCGCGATACTCTTTCCCCTCGACTCGGCCTCCAATCACTTCGAATCTATTCACAAGTAATACAATGCAATCAATATAGGCCAAGGAACAAATTCCACACGAAAAACTATCAATTTAGAACAAAATCTCGAAATTCACCCAAACCCGGCACCCGGCACCCGGGCCCACGACTCGGAATCTGACAAAAATCACAAAACTAGAAAGTCATTTCACTCACGAGTCTGTCCATACCAAATTCATCAAAATCCGAAATCAAATGGTACCTCAAATCCCCAAATTAAACACTCCAATTCCCAAGTCCTGACCCCTAATCTTCGCTAATTACATAATTAATCAACGAGAAATCATCACATATGTGAGTATTAGGGTTCAAGTCGCTTACCTTGCTGATAAACCCTGGAATTCCTCCTCAAAATAGATCTCAAATGCTCCAAAGCCGACTAAAAATGGTGGAAAATGAACCAAAGTTCGTGAAGGGTTCAATATTTACCTTCGGCCCAGGCTTCTCGCACCTGCGGCCTATTTCTCGTGCCTGCGGGACCGCACCTGCGGTCAAGGCGCCGCACCTGCGAACTTCACTTAACTCACCAGCTTCCGCACCTGCGCCCCGGGCCTCGCACCTGCGGGCTCGCAAGTGCGGCCAGTCCTTCGCACCTGCGCCAAACTCCGCATCTGCGGTTCATTCTCGCGTCTGCGATCATCGCACATGCGGTTCCCACTCCGCAGGTGCGGAAACATCATAAGCAGCAGCTTCAGCTGCTTTATTCCACTTCCCAGCTCTCCGTCAACCATTCGAATGCATCGCGAGGCCCTCGGGACCTCAACCAAAAATACCAACAATTCACATATCAACATACGAACTTAGTCGAACCTTTCGAACACTCAAAACAACATCAAAACACCAAATCACCCTCGAATTCAAGCCTAAGAACTTCTAAACTTTCAAATTCTGCAAATGATGCCGAAACCTACCAAATCACCTCCGAATGACCTGAAATTTTCCACACACGTCAGAAATGACACTACAAGCAAATTCCAACTTTCGAAATTCCATTCCAAACCCGATATCAAATTTTCCACTGCTAACCAAAATCGCCAAGTTTTCCAATTTCGCCAATTCAAACCTAATTCTACCACGGACCTCCAAATCACATTTCAGACGCGCTCCTAAGTCCAAAATCACCTAATGGGGCTAACCAAACCATAAAATCCAAATCCGAGGTCGTTTACTCATAAGTCAATATCCGGTTGACTTTTCCAACTTAAGCTTCTAAATAGGAGACTAAGTGTCTCATTCCACACCGAAACCACTCCGGACCCGAACCAACCAACATGATACGATGAAATACAACTGAGAACACACAAGGAAGCAGAAATGGGGGAAACGGGGCTATAACTCACGAAACGAACGGCCGAATTATTACACCTGAAGTTAAGGACACGATGTCCTAAACTTTATCAATACAGGTTGCAAATACATGACACTTTGTCCTTAATATTTACACAGCAGTCATATAGTTAAGGACACGATGTCCTAAACTTTATCAATACAAGTACCAGATATAGGAAACTTTATCAATACAATGCAATCCAAAAAAGGAAAATAAAAATATCAAATCCCTTGCATCTTATTCTCCAGCAACCAAATAATAATCCACACAAACACACAAATGCATATAGAGATATCTGAAATTTTAGAACTTACTGTAATTATATGGTGAAATTTGGAGGAGAAAGTTGAATTCTCTAGTTTAAAATAGAGGTAAAGGAGGAGAAAACCTTCTGTAATTTGGACGATCGAAGGTTTATGCAGCAGGTAAGGTTTGAGCGGAGGTTTCTCCCCTAAACTCTCTACACGTAAATGAGCTGAGTGAAGGTGTGAGCATATGTTTCAGCGTAATTATTATAGCATTGGGGTATTTTTGTCCGAGCGGGTAAAAGTTTATTAAAGCAGTGACTTGAGACTAATTACATTTTAACCAGTGGCTTAAAAATAAATACGTCGCTTATTAGTAGCTAACTGTGCACTTCCCCTTCTGATAACGATGATTGACTAATTTACGTAATCAAAATGGCTCATTCAAAACCTCGTCTCAGGTTCACAATATAACAAATTTATACATGGTTGGTGAATTTATATGAGTTAATTTAATTTTTTCGATATGTTAAAGATATTAACTAACTTAAAGATTCATGTAATAGATATTTATTTATTTTTAAATTAAAAAGAATGCATTTACAATTGAATAAATATATAGTATAGTGGTGTTTGTCATAACTGTAACGACCCGACCGGTCGTTTTGCCTTCTAGAACCCCGCTCCCTTAAATTAAGCCTTCCGTACTTGCTTCAACTAATTCACGACTTGCGGGGGCGAGTGGTTCGGAAGTTGGAAAGATTTAGAGCAAAATATGCTCGATTGTTTCTTTAAGATTTTCTTAAAAGACCAAGTTTGACTTCGGTCAATATTTTGGGAAAACGGACCCGGAATTTTGATTTGGCAATTTCTGAGGGTCCATGGAAAAATATGGGACCTGGGCGTATGCCCGGAATCGAATTCCAAGGTCCCTAGCTCGAGTAATGAATTTTTATCCGAAATTGTTTAATTGAAGCTTTAAAGAATTAAAGAAACTAAGAAATCATTGATTCCCTAGGTATCAGGCTCGGATTTTGGTTCCGAAGCTTGGTACAGGTCCGTAATGTCAATTAAGACTTGCTCGTAAAATTTGGTGTCAATCCGAGTAGTTTAAGGGTTTGACCCGTTAGAGGAGAACTAAGAACTTAAGGATTCAATAGTTTGACTCATTTGGTTTTAGGGGGTGATTCTAAAATTTAGCGTTGTTTTGGGAGTTCCGAGGGTTCGAGTAGTCCTGCCTCGTGATTTCAAACTTGTCGGTATGTTCGGGCGGGGCTCGGGAGCCCCGAGCGTCAAACAAACGAGGTTCGAGCGAAGTAGAAAACTTATAAAGGGCTGGAGGTTGCTGCTTCTGTCATAACCGCATCTGCGATTCTTGAACCGCAGAAGCGGGACCGCAGATGCGGTCATGTCATTGCAGATGCGAAAAGGGGGAGGCCCAGGGAAAGCCGCAGAAGCGGCACAGGGACCGCAGAAGCGGTCCCGCTTATGCGATCCCCAGACCGCAAATGCGGTCCAGCTATTCAAGGCCCAAGCCGCAGAAGCGGCCAGGTAACCGCAGGAGCGGTTCCGCATGTGCGGGCCTCAGACCGCAGAAGCGGTCCAATCCTCCCTCGCCCACTTCCGCAGATGCGGCCACCTTTCCGCAGGTGCGGGACCGCAGATGCGGTCCTCTAACCGCAGAAGCGGAAATCGCTGGAAGGCAGTGAATGCATTTAATCCGAGTTCAAAGTCATTTCCCCCATACCTTACTCCTCACTTGGGCGATTTTGGTGGTTCCAAAGAGAGGGTTTCAACATATTATTGCAAGGTAAGTAATCTCCCTCCATTATAAGTTGAATTACATGAATAATAGGTAGATTAAACACTAAAATTTGGTAAAAATCAAGGGTTAGAGCTAGACCTAGGGTTTTAGCAAAACTAAGATTTAAGCATGGAATTTATTATGAAATGGACTAGAAATCATATATTATTTATCCTTCGGTTGTAGAGAACAATTTCCTTCGAAAAATATCGGAATCCGGGCGCGTGGGCCCGGGGTTAGAATTTAGGAAACTTGTGGGAAAGGTTGGAAAATTACTTAAATAGTTAGAATTCGTCTTTTTAAGCCTTTATTGACTAGTTCTTACCTATTTTAACTAGTTTGCGATCGTTCGGCTTCGAATTAAGAGATGGGCTTGTTCTTGATATTTGGGAGCGCGCTTTGGAGCGAGGTGAGTCTCCTTTCTAACCTTTTGAGGGGGAACTGTCCCCATAGGATTAATAATTGAGTAATTGTTGCTAAATGCGGGGCTACGCACTCGCTAGGTGACGAGAGTCCGTGCGTAGCTACTACTATGTTGATGGTCCGGGTAGCTTAGGACCCACATCATATTTATTTTACATGACTCTCTTTATTATCTTGATACTATGAACACCTAGGGTATGCTAGAGATTTAAAAAGGGAATAAGAACGTACTTGTATAATTGTTGAAGTCTTGCTTGGCATTTATGACTATTGATATGCCTTGTGTGTATACTTGATATTCCTACTTATCTGTGGATCGGGCCGATCGCCTCGGTATGAATAGATGCATCTATAGGCGCGCCGTCGACCCTCGGCAAGTGCACAGTTTATTTCTGTTGGATTGGGCCGTCGCCTCGGCATATTACTGTTGGATTGTTTATGTACTCATGCTACGCTTTTGTACTTAAATGGGTCTGAGGCAGGTGGATCCGGTCATTTCTCTGGTGCACATTTGTGAGCAGGCTTGGGACTTCTACGGTGAGCTGCTCTTCCTTCCATGCCGATCCGCAGCCGAAGAAGTCTTTCTTTTGCATTGTTATTTTCTGTCTATTCTGATCCAGACAGTAGGGTAGTGTGGTATTCTTTTGGGTTGTATATTCTACTAGTTGCCCGTAACTTATGATACCAGGTTCTGGCACACACTGTTGGGTTTTTAAGGTATTTAATTAATATATTAAATACTTAAAAGAGGGTGAATGGGAAATGGAGGGAAATGAAATTTTTGAGTGAAATTTTAAGTTCCCCCTCCCTTGGCAAATGGGCATTGTCCCATATTGGAAGAGGAAGAGGTTTTTAATGGGTATATAAGCAATTGCTCTTCTTCTAGCTCTTAAAGAGTTGAGAAGAAGGCAAGCCTCGCGCCGTCGCCGTCGTCGCTCGCTCGGCTCGGCTTCGGCTTCGGCTTCGGCTACGGCTACGGCTTCGGCTTCGGCTTCGGCTTCGGCTTCGGATTCGGATTCGGATTCGGATTCGGATTCGGATTTGGTCAAATGATCGATTGATTGATTAACTTTTTGGACCAAATTTATTTGTTAATAGTAAAATATTAACAATGTTATTAAATATTTGTTTTAATAACAAAATATTAATATTAAATATTAATATTAAATCCAATCCGTTTTTCTGTTTTGGTAACAGAAAAGTAACTACCCTCTTCAATTTTCCCTCTTTATTTTCCCTCTTTATTATTGAGTAAATGGCCATTTATGTAATGGCATTTATGTTGTGGGCGTTTTGCATAAACAGCCATTCTGAAGAGACCCAACTTTGGCTATAAATACAACACTATTCTGCTCAGAATTTTAACTACAATTTTCTGAGTTTCCTCTCCTTCTTCTGCATACTTTTAGCATCAAAACAAAGCAAAAAGTAAGTGTGATTTGCTACCGAACTTTGTGTTCACTGAAACACTGGGGTTTGAAGTACCACTACACCAGTGTGTAATTCGTTCTATCCTGGGAGGAAATAATCCATAACCTTGGGTACTAGGAGGGGATTAAATTCCTTAAGGAAACACTGTGAATTCAGTGGGCTCGAATTGGTTTATGTCATTTCTGTTTATATTCATTACTGTTTATATTCATTTATATTTCCAGAATTTATTTTACAAATACAGTGTAATAACAAGCTTAAGGAATTTAATAATTTATTTTCTGTATTTGTACTTACTGTTTCTGGAAGAG
>NC_031997.1:13243207-13251806 GCF_001879085.1 Nicotiana attenuata
AAGGGTCATCGAGCAATTGGAGTGAAATGGGTATACAAAATAAAGAAGAATGCTAATGGAGATGTGGAGAAATACAAGGCACGACTTGGTGGCTAAAGGCTACAAGCAAAGGCAAGGCATTGACTATGAAGAAGTCTATGCACCTATTGCCCGCATGGAGACAATTCGTTTGCTGATCTCTTTGGCGGCGCAAATGAAGTGGAAGATCCATCAACTAGATGTCAAGTCAGCCTTCTTGAATGGCTATCTTGAAGAAGAAGTCTATGTTGAACAACCATTGGGCTTCGTGGTCAAAAACCATAAAGATAAAGTGTTGCGGTTGAAGAAAGCTTTATATGGATTAAAGCAAGCCCCACGAGCATGGAATAGTTGCATCGACAAGTATTTTCAAGACAATGAGTTTACTCGTTGTCTCCATGAATATGCTCTTTACCTTAAAGTTCATACTAATGGAGATATCTTGCTTGTTTGTCTTTATGTTGATGATCTTATTTTCACGGGACAATAACCCAAGTTTGTTTGAAAGCTTTTAAGAAAGATATGTCCCGTGAGTTTGAGATGACAGATGTAGGGCTCATGTCATACTACTTGGGCCTAGAAGTGAAGCAGATGGAGGATGGAATTTTTATCTCTCAAGAAGCTATACAAAAAGATATTGAAGAAGTTCAACATGCTTCGATTGCAACCCGTGAACACACCGATGGAGANCCTTCATAGGCGACACTCGGAGCAATACCCGCTCACTAACCATGAAAGCTACATCTCGAACCTTACGATCTGCATAGCTCTTTTGCCTAGACTGAGCTGAACGAAGCCTATCCTGAATGATCTTGACCTTGTCCAAGGCCTTCTGAACCAAATCAGTCCCTATCAACCGAGCCTCTCCCGGCTCAAACCATCCCACCGGAGACCGACACCGCCTACCATATAAAGCCTCATAAGGAGCCATCTGGATACTCGACTGGTAGCTGTTGTTGTAGGCAAACTCCGCTAAAGGCAAGAACTGATCCCACGAACCTCCAAAATCAATAACACAAGCTCGAAGCATATCCTCCAAAATCTGAATAGTCCGCTCAGACTGACCGTCCGTCTGGGGATGGAATGCTGTGCTCAATTCAACCCGTATGCCCAACTCTCGCTAACCGCTCTCCAGAAGCGCGAGGTAAACTGCGTACCCCGATCCGAAATGATAGATGCCGGCACACCATGAAGGCGAACAATCTCCCGGATATAAATCTCAGCTAATCTCTCAGAAGAATAGGAGACTGCCACAGGAATGAAATGTGCTGACTTGGTCAGCCTATCAACAATAACCCAAACTGCGTCGAACTTCTTTCGAGTCAGCGAAAGTCCAGTAACAAAGTCCATAGTGATCCTCTCCCACTTCCACTCGGGAAGCTCAATCCTCTGAAATACATCACCAGGCCTCTGATGCTCGTATTTAACCTGCTGACAATTCAAACAACGAGCCACATATGCTACGATATCCTTCTTCATTCTACGCCACCAATAATGCTGCCGCAAATCCTGATACATCTTCGCGGCGTCCGAATGAATAGAGTACCTGGATCTATGGGCCTCCTCTAAAATCAACTCTCGAAGCCCATCCACATTGGGCACACAAACTCGCCCCTGCAATCTCAAAACTCCATCCGCATCTAAGGTAACCTGCTTGGCACATCCTCGCTGCACCGTGTCTCTAAGGGCACACAAATGGGGATCATCAAACTGCCGATCACGGATACGCTCCAATAATGAAGAACGAGCGACCGTGCAAGCTAACACACGACTGGGCTCAGAAACATCCAGTCTCATGAACTGATTGGCTAAAGCCTGAACATCAAAAGCAAGCGGCCTCTGACTGACCGGAATATAAGCAAGACTGCCCATACTTGCTGACTTCCTACTCAAAGCATCGGCCACCACATTGGCCTTCCCCGGATGATATAGAATGGTGACATCATAATCCTTCAACAATTCCAACCACCTCTTCTGCCTCAAATTCAACTCCTTTTGCTTGAACAAGTACTGAAGACTCTTGTGATCAGTGAACACCTCACACACCACGCCATACAGATAATGCCTCCAAATCTTCAAGGCGTGAACTATGGCTGCCAACTCTAGATCATGCACTGGATAGTTCTTCTCATGAATCTTCAACTGTCTCGAAGCATAGGCAATGAACTTGCCATCCTGCATCAACACTGCTCCAAGCCCAATACGTGAAGCATCACAATAGACTGTATAGGGCCCTGAACCTGTGGGCAAAAACAACACAGGTGCCGTAGTCAGAGCTGTCTTGAGCTTCTGAAAGCTCGCCTCACACTCATCCGACCATCTGAACTGGGCACCCTTCTGGGTCAATCTGGTCATCGGGGCTGCAATAGATGAAAACCCCTCCACGAACCATCTGTAGTAGCCTGCCAACCCCAAGAAACTCCGAATCTCTGTAGCTGATGCTGGTCTAGGCCAGTTCTTGACTGCCTCTATCTTCTTTGGGTCCACCTGAATACCCTCAGCTGATACAACATAACCCAGAAATGCAACTAGAATTCACACTTCGAGAACTTCGCATATAACTGACTATCCCTCAGAGTCTGAAGAACCACTCTAAGGTGCTACTCGTGCTCCTCCTGGCTGCGGGAATATATCAATATATCATCAATGAACACTATCACGAATGAATCCAAATAAGGCCTGAACACTCGGCTCATCAAGTCCATGAAAGCCGCTGGAGCATTTGTCAACCCAAATGACATAACCAAGAACTCATAATGCCCATACCGAGTGCAGAAGGCTGTCTTAGGGACATCGGATGCTCTAATCCTCAACTGATGGTAACCAGATCGCAAGTCAATCTTGGAAAATACCCTGGCACCCTGAAGCTGGTCGAACAAATCACCAATCCTCGGCAGTGGATACTTATTCTTGACCGTTACCTTGTTCAATTGCCGGTAATCAATACACATTCTCATTGACCCATCCTTCTTCTTGACAAATAACACCGGCGCACCCCAAGGTGAGACACTGGGCCTAATGAAACCCTTCTCGAGCAAATCCTGCAACTGTTCTTTCAACTCCGACGGGGCCATACGATATGGCGGAATAGAAATGGGCTGAGTGCCCGGAACCAGATCGATGCAGAAATCAATATCTCTGTCGGGTGGCATACCCGGCAGGTCTGAAGGGAAAACATCAGGGAACTCACAAATAACGGGCACAGAATCAATAGAGGGGACCTCAGCACTGGAGTCCCGAACATAAGCTAGATAAGCCAAACACCCCTTCTCGACCATACGCTGAGCCTTCAAATATGATATGACACTGCGGGTAGAATGACCTGGAGTCCCTCTCCACTCTAAGCGACGCATACCCGGTAAAGCTAAGGTCACAGTCTTGGCATGGCAGTCCAAGATAGCGTGATAGGGTGATAACCAGTCCATCCCCAATATAATATCAAAGTCGACCATATCTAAAAGCAATAAATCTACACGAGTCTCCAGTCCCCCAATCACCACAACACAAGAGTGATGGACTCGATCGACTACAATGGAATAACCCACCGATGTAGACACATAAACAGGAATACCCAATGATCACTAGGCATGATCAAATACGGGGCAAAATAGGATGACACATACGAATATGTAGACCCCGGATCAAACAACACTGAAGCATCTCTATCACAAACCAGAACCGTACCTATAATAACCGCATCTGAAGCCTCTGCCTCGAGCCTAGCCTGAAGAGCATAACATCGAGGCTGGGCCCCACCACCCTGAACCATATCTCTAGGTCGATCTGCTGCTGGATGGCCTCCACCCCTGGCGGTCTGAGCTCCACCTCTATGACCTCTACCTCCACCTCTAGTACCTCTACCCCTGCCTCTAGCTGGCTGGGCTAGCTGTGAAGCATCTGGTGCCTGAATCATAGGACGGGGACCTTGCTGCTGCGACTGAGTACCCCTCAATCTCGAGCAAGCCCTCCTGATGTGGCCATACTCACCACACTCATAACATCCATCCGAACGCTATGGCTGAGGAAACTGAGGCTGACCCTGGCGACCTGGCGGTGCACTGAATGCCTGCTGATCGGAATAATGTGCCTGAGAACCACGGCCACCTGATGCACCATGAGAAACCTGGAGAGCTGACTGAAAGGGCCTAGGAGGATGGCCTCTACCATATGAATATCTACCTCCAGACGAGGTACCACTGAATTTGCCGGAATGACGGGCTCTCTTGTCTCCCCCGTGACCACCTCCCTGTGACAGAACCATCTCACCTCTGTGGGCCACATTGGTTGCCTCCTGAAAGCTGATCTCACTGCCAGTCTCCCTAGCCATCTGGAGACGAATCGGCTGGATCAAACCATCAATAAATCTCCTCACCCTTTTTCTCTCGGTGGGAAGTATGACAAGAGCATGGCGAGCTAGATCAATGAACCTGGTCTCATACTGAGTGACCGTCATGGAACCCTGCTGGAGGCGCTCAAACTGCCTCCGATAAGCATCTCTCTGAGTAACGGGGAGAAACTTCTCCAGAAACAACTCTGAAAATTGCTCCCAAGTCAAAGACGGCAACCCTGCTGGTCTGGCTAAGCAATAATCTCTCCACCAAGTCTTGGCGGATCCAGATAGGCGAAAGGCGGTAAAATCGACCCCATTGGTCTCAACAATACCCATGTTCGGAAGAACCTCGTGGCAGCTATATAAGAAATCCTGGGAATCCTCAGAAGAAGCACCGCTGAATGTAGTAGTGAAGAGCTTGGAGAACCTATCCAACCTCCATAAAGCATCGCCAGACATAGCTGCCCCATCACCGGCTTGGGCTACCACACCCGGCTGAGCTGCTCCAATTGGCTGAACTGCTGGAGTCTGAATCGGGGGAACTCCCTGCTCCGGAGTACGAGTAGCAGGAGTCTGGGCCCCTGCTCCAGCCTGAGAGACGGCTAGTGCTACCGGAAGCATACCTGCTCGGGTGACGCTCTCCATGAGGCCCACCAATCGGACTAGAGCGTCCTGAAGAACTGGGGTAGCAATAAACCCCTCTGGGACCTGAGCTGGGACCACTGGAACTGCTGGGGCTGGGGCCGGAACCTCCTCGTCGAAGTCAACCTGAGGCTCCGCCACTGGTGCTGCTGCTCGGGGCTGAGCTCCTCCCTACCTCGGCCTCTAGCACGGCCTCGGCCTCGCCCTCTGCCCCTAGCGGGAGCTGTCTGGGGCTCGGACTGCTAATCGGAAGATGAAGAAGCACGTGTTCTCGCCATCTGCGAAAGAACAGAGTAGAATTTCAATTAGCATTGAGAAACCAAGTCGCACGACAAGAAAGAACAAATTTGAAACTTTTCCTAACTCGGTAGCCTCTGGGGGATAAATCGGACATCTCCGTACCGATCCCTCAGACTCTACTAAGCTTGTCCGTGAGTTGTGAGACCTATGTAACCTAGAGCTCTGATACCAACTTGTCACGACCCGGATTTCCCACCTTCGGAAGTCGTGATGGCGCCTACTAATGAGACCTAGGCAAGACAAGTTTAATTACTTGTCCATTAATAATCTAATCCATTTAACAATTTACGGCAATAATACAAAAACAACGAAATTCAATAATAAGCGGAAGTCTTAACATTTTATAAAACTGAATAGAAATGCGGAAAGTTCAACAAAATCCTCTACCCAAGACTGGTGTCACTGTAATCACGAACTGCTAAGAATACTACATACAAACGTCTGAAAGAGAATATAAGTTGTTTGTCTCAATTACAATGAGATAACAGATAAAAATAAAGGATAGAGGAGACGCCGGGCCTGCGGACGCCTGCAAGGCTACCTCGGGTCTCGCTGAAATGAAGTCTGCTCTCACACTACGGCTGCTGCTGCTCGATACTTAGACCTGTGCAAAATAGCACAGAGTGTAGTATCAGCACAACCGACCCCATGTGCTGGTAAGTGTCTAGTCTAACCCCGGCGAAGTAGTGACGAGGCTAGACTGGACCACCACATAAACCTGTGCAGTTATATACATACAGCAAAATCGAAATACAAGACAAGTAAACAATATGGGAGGGGAAGCATGCTGTGGGTAGATAACAGTATTAACAGTAAATCCAGAGTAACAGTCTAAAGGCAGCTTAGAATTTACAGCGGACAAGAGACTAATATCCAATAAATACATTTATATCAATAATTGTTGCGGCGCGCAACCCGATCCTAATTTATATAACAACACTGTTGCGGCGTGCAACCCGATCCATATCGTTTAGCATTGTTGCGGCGTGCAACCCGATCCACAAATATCATTGTTGCGGCGTGCAACCCGATCCATATCATTTAGCATTGTTGCGGCGCGCAACCCGATCCACAATTATCATTCAATGCACGGCATCACCTTCGTGCTTTAACACTCTTCCTCACCCAATCAACAAATCACAATCAAGGGCAAGGGAATAATAAAACAAGAATGGAAGTCCCGGCAAGGGTACACAAACAAACAAATAAAACTCCGGCAAGGGTACAACATCAATAACCAACAACGTCCCGGCAAGGGAATAAATCATTAACTCTTCTCTTTCTTTCACTTTCATCTCAAAGTTCACATTATCACTTGAGCCAATGCTCCAAAGAGTTACTTATCTCATACACCTTCACAATTTGTATTTCAGCCCGAGCCAATGCTCCACGAAGTTCAAAGATCACAATCTCTTTCAGAAGATCTTTACAACATGTAGAAGTCATCATTTAAGCATGGAAGGCATAACAACAACCAAACTATTTGCAAAACAAGGACTCACGGTCATGCTAGACACCAATGTATAGATACTCGTCACCATGTCTATACATCGTACTCGACAATTAGCAAGTTACAAATAAGACTCAACTCCTATTCCCTCAAGCTAGGGTTAAACCAAACACTTACCTCGATGCCTTGAACTCAACTCAAGCCTCAACTATGGCTTTACCCCGTGACTCCACCTCCAATCCGCTCGAATCTAGCCACAAATTACGCAATTACTTTAATAAACACTAAATGAATCAATTTGAATGCATAAAAATGAATTTCCCAAGTTTTTCCCAAAAATTCCAAAATCGCCCCTGGGCCCACGTGGTCAAAACCCGAGGTTCGAACCAAAACCCGGTTACCCATTCCCCCACGAACTCAAATATGTAAATTGTTTTGAAATCGAACCTCACATTAAGGTCCAAATCCCCAATTTTTAGAAAACCTAGGTTCTACCCAAAAACCCCAATTTCACCCATGAAAATCTTTGATTTTAAGTGGAAAACGTGTTAAATGATGTTAATGGTTGAAAGAATTAAGTAAAAATCGACTTACAAATGATTTGGGATGAAACTTGTCCTTGAAAAATCGCCTAAGGAGTTGTATTTTGAAAGTGGGGTGAAAAATGGCCTAAAATTCGACTGAGTATGGAAAATGCAGGCTATAGATATGGGAATTGCGAACTGGGGTTCGCAATCCCCAACCAAATATGGGAAATGCGAACCAAGGTTCGCATTTGCTAACCCTCATGAAAAGCCCAAGTTTCGCATTTGCGAACAAAAAGTCACATTTGCGACATGGCCCCTCTCGCATTTGCGGACCCAATGGTCGCATTTGCGACCCAGTGCAGGTTTCCCCCTTTCTCGCATTTGCGATCAAGGGCTCGCATTTGCGAGCTCGCATTTGCAAGAACTTCTTCGCAAATGCGAAGATACCAGGTTTTTCTCTAAGTTCAAAATGCAGTCACGGCCTATCCCAAACTCACCCGAGCCCTCGGGGCTCCAAACTAAACATTCGCACAACCTCGAAATCATCCTACGAACTTATCCGTGCGATCAAATCGCCAAAATAACACCATAAACATCAAATTAGGCCTCGAAATCCATGATTCCTTCCAAATTTTCATAAATATCAAATTTCCATTTTAAGTCCGAAACACGTCAAATGACGCCCGTTTTCAACCAAACTTTACAGAAAGTGCTTAAATCATATATAAGACTTGTACCGGGCGTCGGAACCAAAATACGAGCCCGATACCATAGTCTTTTAATCAAATTTCATTTTCATTTTTCTTAATCATTTCCAGAAAACAATTTCACACAAAAATTCATTTCTCGGGCTTGGGACCTCGGAATTAGATTCCGGACATATGCCCAAGTCCCATATTTTCCTACGGACCCACCAGGACCGTCAAATCACGGGTCCGGGTCCGTTCACCCAAAATGTTGACCGAAGTCAAATTTATTCATATTAATATCAAAATTTAGCATTTTTCACACAGAATTCATAGTTAAGCTTTCCGGCTACGCGTCCGGACTGCGCACGCAAATTGAGGCAATCCTAAATGAGGTTTTCAAGGCCTCGAAAGTACAGAATGGGTAAGAAAACAGGTGATGACCCTTTGGGTCGTCACAATAGCAAACATCTTTTTATATAAAATCAGTCTATGTTGGGTTGCTCTTTAAAAGGATACAAATATGTACCGCTAGAAAAGTTTTAATCCTAGAGTCAATTACTCAAATGATCACTCAACTATCTCAAATTATCTCCTAAAGTCACTTTTCTTTCGTTTGTAACAACAAAGTCACTGAACTATGCAT
>NC_031997.1:13256450-13258559 GCF_001879085.1 Nicotiana attenuata
CAATGACTTACCCAGTTGCAACTTAAAATTTAGAATAGACCAAATTAAGATATTAATTAAAAAGAAAAAAATATAAAAATCAAAGGGACAACATCTGTCTTTTATACTTTAACTTTTAAATAAATTTTATACTCTCTCTGCATAGATATATGACATTGATTATATTCTTTTTTATTTTATTTGTTACTTTTAACTTTTAGTTGGTATGTCTGTTTAAGTTTGAAGTTTTTCTCTTTAAAACCTTGTAGGTGTCCAATATGAAGCCATAAACCTACCGTAGCCTATCATAGTTCCTTCCAATTTTGGGGTTTTGTCTTTCTTCGTTTGGTTCATGTAGGATTCTTAACGTGTAGTATCATGTTCTAAAACTAATATGTTTATAAGGTTAATGTCAAGAATTCGATTAAGTCCTTTTATTGTGAGTTATTATATTTAATATTATAAGGTTATTTTTGTAAACCGATATTGTATTCATGCTTTTATAATAACTAGTCTCTAATGTGCGTTGCACGTAAATCTTCAGTCAATTGTATCTGAAGAAACAATAAATTATATTTATTAAAAATTATATATAAGAAAAAAAAGATCTATATAAAGCAATTGACATGAAAAAAATTGGTGCAATCATTGAAATATTAATTATGCAACATAATACTTGAATTCGATCGTTTGAAGCTGTAAAAATAATCAATTTAGTAAAGTTAGATAAATTTGTGTTTATAATGCAAATATTTGCAATGTGGTCGTATATCACCTAATACTTCTATTATTATTTTTTTGTGTAAATAGTGTTTTCGGTGTTTAATCTCCTCTATCACTTCACATATATCTCTTAATACTCATTAAAAGATATATAAGATGAAGAGTATTTTCTTCCTTCAACTTTATATTAGAAATTTATTTTTTCCCAACTCTAAAAAATAGACATTTTTTCATGTTATTTCTCAAAATACGTCAGCGACTTAAAAAAAATATTAATGTCAATTAAGTCCTGATTTTTGATTACTTAGGCAACGTCACTTTACCCTTTCGATATCCGCATATTATGTGCGAATTCTTGTTACTAAAAAGAGTTGATTTCATGCCGCTATTGAGTATTGAATATATCAAAGAAGATATATTTATATGAACAAAATGGATAAAGAAAACTTCTATACCCAAATTAAAATATTTGGTAAAATGGATCATAAGACTTTTTTCTATTGCAGACTATTTTCTCTTTCTTCTTCTTCTTCTTTTGTGTTTTTCCTTTTCTCCCGCTTATGGTATTAAGATTTGATTTTTAATAAGTTGTTCTCTATAGCGTCTTTGACAGCATTAATGCCTCTTCTAATTGTCTAATTTTTATTGGCCTTGTGGCTATTGGTTAGTTCTTTTTTACTCTATGGCATCTTTGAAAACATTAGTGTCCCATGAGATTTACTTCTATTCTATATCTTTGCAAAATGAACGTTTAGAAAGCGGTCCATTTAGACTACGGTATCCTATTATTTTTAATTTTCTTTTGGTTTTATAAATGGAACTACTTTTTAGAGCCAGTAACTAAGTTTAGGCAAAATTAACAGTTATGTTTGGTCGGTCATCAAAAGGATTTAAACTTAAACTTGTGAAGACAATTCCATTGTAATTTTGTTTGTTAAACTTGAATGGGATATGAATCCTTATAAGAAATAATTTTGAGTAGTTAAATCGTATCCAAGTTTCTTTAAAGATAAATTTTTAGTTGATTTTAAAATCTAATTATTAGGAAAAATTTTAATATTAGTAGTCTAATTTGACAATCCTATTTAATAGTCGAAGAAAGATAAGTCTTCTAATTTCATGGCACTGTTTTTCGTGATCTTATTCAGAATAAGATACCAAACTCAATTAGCATGAATTGTCAACATGTTCATATAAATAAATAATTAAATTAAAAAATAGGCGAAATCAAAAGATTAACATCTTGTTATCCTTGAGCGATATGGAAAGAATTAACAACTTTTTGCTTGATCATTAGAGTCAAAGTAAAATTGAAACCTTGCCATTGAAACACATAAAGATGATATCCAAAGAGTACAAAACATTTTTCAGTAAAACATCAAAGACCAACTTTAGAAAAGATCCTAG
>NC_031997.1:13258659-13261676 GCF_001879085.1 Nicotiana attenuata
GTATGATAGCATACATGTAAAGATTTAATTAAGGAAAAGGAAAGTAATATTCTTCTACAGACATGGAAGGACCTAAATACAAGATACAAACACAGGAAAGGTACAGATTCGACCAAGGGTTACAGATGCAGCTTCGTGGTGGTTCATCAGAGGGGTGTGCTAATCAATGGCGTACCAGAAGGAGTATACCACCAGGCAGTCACAGTAGTTGAAGCAGTCAGGCGGAGAACACGAGAAGTCATAGTAGCAGTAGCTTGGCATACAGATACAAGTAGATACATGAAAATCCAAAGAAGAAAAGAAGTTAGTACAAAGGAGTGGAGCAAAAATGAGGAAGATACAACACAGAAGAAAGAGAAAGACAGTCGATGTTACCTAGGAGAGCTTCAGATGGAGGTGAGGAGGTTCTGGAGAGATGAAATGATTTGGGGATATGTGGTGGATAGTGGGGAGTGTCGGTATATTAGGAAATGGGGGGGTTTTTTTAATATGTTGTACAGGTGTTGGAGGGAGTTATACACGTGTTGGGTGAAATCATGGGTAAGTCAGAGGTTATTTGTGCAATTTAATAGGGTCAAGAGGAATTCTGGCTACTCATGTAAATGCATTTGGGTGGGCAGTGGCTATCAATGTAATATGGCTTTCAGTTCGGCTCGTTGTATTGGGCTAGCAGATGAATATTTGGGCTGTTGTGGGAAGGCATCATTATTGGTCTATCTAAATAGCCAGTGTATATGTTTTACATATATGTGGCTATTTGTTAAATTCAATAATTGGATTAACTTGGCTGGTGGTGGGGTTACTAATGCAAAGGCGAGGCTGTTTGTGCAAAGCAGAGGCGGATATTTGGAGCTGACTACACAGTTGGGCTTGGCGTTTTGGGCCCAGTTGGAGGCTTTGGCTTATTCAATGCATACGGTTGGGCTAAATGTGCAATTTGGGAATTTTGGAGTAAACAGTGGCTATTTGTGCAAATCAGTAACTTCATCCGATAGTGGTCTTGTTGGGCCAAAAGATCGGGCTGTTTTTTGGATTAATTTTGATACAATTTTGAGTAGAATTTTTGTAATATCAATTTTGAGTATAATGCTCAATTTTGATAATAGGTCTTATGTAGATTTTTATTTCCTTTTCGTACATCCGTTAGGATTTCATGACATTGTGCTTGTTTGTTTTTTAGTTATAAATAAAAACAAGCCCTAGGCTATGCCTGTAATGCTTTTTGGGAATTGGATATACAGGGCAGAAAGCTGGTGAATTCAGACAAACTTCAATGCCCATACATTAGAGTCACAGTTGCAAAGAAATAGCCAGAAGTTCATAGAAGTGAAAATGTACCACTTAACCTATGCTACTGGGGACTCTAATAAGAGCATCTTAGAGTGTTGGGGGGAATGTGAAGCAGGAGTTAAACAGGGGAATCATCATGCTCAAATCTATGTAGAGGAGAGTATGGTGATACTGTTTATTACTAACATTGGTTTCTTTTTTGCAGGTAGGAGCTGGATATTTATGCTATGCTATGTTTTCTATTTCTTTAGGGTGGTATTAGTATTTTATACTCAATCCCTAGGAGGTGCAAACATGGCATACATAAATTCTTATCAAAGAACACACCCAAGTGTAAGAAAATTGCCCAGAGTGTCTAAAAATGTGGGCAAAATCAGCAGCAAGATGGAAAATGATATACAGGGAATCAAGCATGGACATACAGACAGTATCCTCAAATCCTTATGGAGGAGAGGAAGAACAGTACTTATGGTGGCCTTCTCTTGGACAACCCTTACTTTATCAATGAAGGGAATTTAAGGGAATCCACAAGAGGCAACAGAAACAATGCATACAAAGACATGGAATCACACAACATCAGCAATCCTAGCTATACTCTATGTTATAAGGAATCCCCAGGTGATGGTATCAGTACTATGTACTCAATCCATCGGGGTGATCTTAAGCATAGAGTTTAGTAAGGTAACAATAAAGGTTACAAGGATTAATACAGAGACTACTGGGATCAATTGCAAATCAAGGATATCAGAATCATTGCAAATGCATTCAGAAGAAGTAATCTTATTTATAAGCTATGGTTTAAGGACTCTTCAGATGGTGGTATTAGTATTATGTACTCACTCCATCGGAGAAAACTTAAATCTAGCTTATAATAGGGTTACAAACAGGTTTAAAACACAGAAGCAAAAAATCTGCAATTTATCAAAAATGAAAGCAGGAATAGCAAATGAACAAGCACAAGATTGGGGCTTTTTAGTTACAGTTCTGACTGACAGTAAATACAAGATACATATTCGACTAAATACAAGATACAAAGGAAAGGAGTTCACGAAATCGACTAAAGACTACATAGGCATCCACTTTAAGGTTCAGCAAGAGGGTGTATTGGTACCAGAAGAGTTGTGCTTCAGGGCTTTCACAGCAGGTGCAGTAGCTGGACAGATGATTGATGAGCTTCAAAAACACTTCCACAACACGAGACATACAGCTCCAGGTACATGCATGAAGATTCAAAGAAGCAATGGAGTTAGTATAATCGATTGGAGCAAGGATGAAGAAGAAAAAGCACAAAACAATGAGAGAGAGAATCGATATTACCTGGGTGATGTTCATGAGAGAATCGATGAGGTCCAAAATTGGTCGACGGAGCCTCTGAAACTGTTGGAACACAGGGTATTCAGAGCAGCAGAACAGGAGATCTATGAGGTCCATTCTCACTTTACCAACATGATGCACAATGATTCGGAGACATACAAGCAGATTCAAATAAGAATTAGAATTAGTCGGGTAGATTTGAACAAAAATGAAGAAGATATTAGAGAGAAGGAAGAGAGAGGATGTCGATATTACCTAAGTCGGCTACCTGTGGAAATGAATGGACAAATAGATACAGAATGGAGGATAAGTGTAATAAAGAGCAGTATAGTGGGATACACGCGTACAGTAGGAAAGCTGAGTGTACAGAGGCTATTTTTGCAAATTCAGAGAGAGGAAAATGGGCTTTTCGT
>NC_031997.1:13262356-13266424 GCF_001879085.1 Nicotiana attenuata
CAGATGATAGTATTATCTTTTTCATCATCTGATGCTACATCACTTAGGCTCATCATGGAGGTTCTTGATGCATATGAATCAGCTTCAGGGCAGTTGGTCAACAAGGCAAAGTCAGCTGTATACTTACATCATTTGACAGATGCTGAAGTAGCAGATAAAGTGGAGCAGGTCACAGGAATAAAGAGGCAAGAGTTTCCTATAATATATCTAGGGTGCCCTATATTCTACTCAAGGAGGAAGATGGAATACTACCAACCCATGATTACCAAGGTACTGGACAGACTACAATCATGGAAAGGTAAAATGTTATCAATAGGGGGCAGAGCAGTACTTATTGCTCATGTGTTGCAGAGCATGCCAATTCATTTATTATCAGCTGTCAACCCTCCTGCTTATGTGATCAATAGGATTCATAAAATATTTGCCCAATTTTTTTGGAGTAGTTCAATTACAGGCAGTAACAGACATTGGGCATCTTGGTCTACTTTATGTATGCCACAAGAAGAAGGGGGGATTGGGTTTAGGTCTCTTCATGATGTAGCAACAGCCCTATTTTGCAAGTTATGGTGGAATTATAGAACTAAGCCTAGCCTTTGGAGTTCCTTCATGAGTCAGAAATATTGTAAAAAGCTAAATTCAGTGATTGTACCATGGAGAGAAGGGTCTCATGTGTGGAGAAAAATGTTAGAGTGTAGAGATTTGATAGAACATCAGATTATATGGCATCCAAGAATGGGTTCCTCTTTATTTTGGTATGATAACTGGACTGGTTTAGGGGCACTATACTTCTTGGTTCCACAGGAATTTGGTATTGATGAATCTATACACAATGTTTGGGATGTGGTAGAAGGAGATACATGGAATGCAGAAAGACTGTATGAGGCTTTACCAGAGGAATATGCAGAACATATACATCAAAACATTAAGCCACCTACAGCACATGGAGTACTTGATGTGTCTAACTGGATGCTGGAACCTAAAGGATATTTCTCTGTAAAAACAGCTTGGGATTACTTGAGAAAAAGAGCT
This sequence comes from Nicotiana attenuata, assembly GCF_001879085.1. Classification (NCBI taxonomy): domain Eukaryota; kingdom Viridiplantae; phylum Streptophyta; class Magnoliopsida; order Solanales; family Solanaceae; genus Nicotiana; species Nicotiana attenuata. The sequence continues at coordinate 13,263,386 of NC_031997.1, forward strand.
GAGCCTATGACAGCATACAAGAACATATGGATAAAGGGGCTACCCTTTAAAATTGCTTTTTTTATGTGGAAGGTGTGGAGAAATAAGTTGCCATTAGATGATTTTTTCAAAAGGTTGGGCTATTTAATGGCATCAAAATGCTGGTGTTGTGCAGAACCAAGGGAGGAAACTACTCAGCATCTGTTTTTCACTTCATATGCAGCAAAGAAAGTGTGGAAATATTTCCTTGGTCATGCAGGTATAGCCACAGAGGGACTCACATTGCATCAAGCTATTATTAAATGCTGGTCTGCAGATGTTATTCCAAGACTGAAACCAATTATGCAGGCCTTGCCATCTATTATAGTTTGGGAACTTTGGAAGAGAAGAAACAGTTACAAGTATGGGGAGGCAGTCACCATTAACAGAGTTGTATATCAGATATCCACTACACTACAGTCACTCATCAGAATAAGGAAGCCAGGAATGAAACAGGTATCTAATAGGTGGCCAGACATGATTAAGTTGATGGAGCAATATACCCCTGATCTCAATTCACTAAGGTGATGTGGGAATTCCCTGATCCAGGATGGATTAAAGTGAATACAGATGGAGCTGCAAGGAGTAATCCAGGTAGGAGTTCAATTGCATTTGTGGTAAGAGATGAACAGGGTGATGTTCTGTATGCATATGGCAAGGAAATCTCAGAAGGGACAAACACTACTGCAGAAGCAAAGGCAATTTTTGAAGCATTAAATTACTGTATACAGCATGGATATGTGTTAATAGATATACACACAGATTCTATGCTCCTGAAGAATGTCATAACTGGGGAATGGAAACCACCATGGATACTAAGTACAGTGATTGATGATATTAGAGACCTTATGAGAAGTGCAAATGTCAGAATAGCTCACACTTTCAGAGAGGGTAACAAATTAGCTGATTACATTGCAAACTATGCCTTGGATGTAGGAGAATTGGAATGTCAAGGTTTTGAGGATCTAGATGTTCAAGGAAGAAGAATAGTTAACTCAGACAAGCTACAATGTCCATATATTCGAGTAGCTATTTCAAGGACATAGAAAAGGAGGGGAAAGAAAGTTCAAAGGGAAAGGAGTTTGGCAAAAGCTCAACACCAGATCACCATATTCAAATCCTGTTGGAGGAGAATGTGGTGAGTTTTTTCACTAACATGTTTTGTTGTTTTGGAGGTATATTGATTGTACAGGTGATTTATATGTCAATTGACCTTCAGCTGGTGGTATTAGTGCTCAGCACTCATTACGGTGGAGGGATATTACATATAGGCACTAGTACAATGGCTTGGCAAGGCAGCAGGAGAATGCTTAGAAGAAGTGGGCAGAATGGAGCAGTACAATTGAAAGGTTCACATACTTGTAAACTGCTCAATAAAAGAGACAACAAAATGGTACTACAATCAAGGAAACTGCCCAGAATGTTTAAGAGAATTGGGCACTACCATAAACAAGATGGGATATGGGATACAGGGAATCAGGCATATGAAGAAAACATCAGAATCAGACATTGGAATACCCAACAGTTTGGCAGATATTATATCCAAATCCTTAGGGAGGAGGTTTTGGTCTGTCCCTTGAACAAATCTTACTTGGTGGTATTAGTACTTTGTACTCAATCCAAGAAGAGGAATTCAAGGGAAGGCACAATACAATGTGGGAGTAATACATCAAACTATCCTAGAGCAAGATTCCACATGCACAGAAATCAAATAACACAAGCTACAGCAGAAGAAAAGCAAGCATATATGTGGTGTGTTACAACTCTAGCAATCATATCTATACTCTATGGTTTAACGAAGCTCCAGGTGGTGGTATTAGTACAATGTACTCAGTCCACCGGGGTGAAATTAAACCTAGATTATAGCAAGATAGCAGGGAACAAAACACCAAACAAAATACCAGGATACAATATTCATAAAAGAAACACAATACCAACAGATACAAAAGACAAGCAAGCACAGATATGGGGTCACTTCGAAGCACAGGTTGCAGACAGTAAAGTTCTCAATTTGAGACAATTTAACTGGATGATGCACATAAATAAGAGAATAGCTGAGGAGAAAAGGAAACTCAAGGAATTACATACAGAGGCTACTTTCATAGCATTCTACAAAGTTAGTGAGATTACAAACTTGTGTGAAGCAGTCACATATAATCCCACTAATGCACAGCAGGGCGATTCACAGATCAACAGCTTTTCAAAGGGTTCTTGGCAGCATATGGCATCTAGAACAATCGCAGCAGATAGGAGGGTCAATTTCCAGGAGCAAAGCCATTTCACCAGCATGAAGCACCTCGATTCAGGTACATGCAATAACAATCAAACCAGAAATAGAGTACATAAGGAAATTTGGTACAAAAATAAAGAAGACACAATGGGTGTGGAAGAGAAGATAAGGGAAATCGATGATACCTATATGAGCTACAGGCAGAAGCGGATGGGCAAAAGGAGTACAATCTTCAGTGACAGTACGGATCCAGGTATATGCATGAAGATGCAAACAAAAAATGGAGTGAGCAGTATCGATTGGAGCAAGGATGAAAAGGAAAACGTACAAAACAAAGAGAGAGAGAATCGATATTACCTAGGTGAGCTTCAGGAGGAGGTGGGGAGACTGTGGAGAGATGAAATGAATTGGGGATCTGAAATGGTTGGTGAGAGAGGTAGGCGGTGTATAAGGAAATGGGGGGTGTATATGATATATGGATGTCCGAAAGAGATATACACGTGTAGTGTAAACAAGTGGGTAAAAGTTAGCCTACAGGTGCAATTTAACATGGAAATAATTGAAATTGGCTATTCAAGCAATTTCAATTGGATGGGCGGTGGCTATCAATGCAAGAGGGTGTTTTTTTGGGCTGTTAGTAAGAAAAGGTCAGATGAAGATTTGGGCTTTTTAGAAGAGGTGACAATACTGGATTGTACGAATAGCCACTATACATATATGTGGCTATTTGTTCAATTCATTAATTGGATTTATTGGGCTGATGGTGTCAAGGTGGAGGCTGTTTGTGCAAA
>NC_031997.1:13266883-13273120 GCF_001879085.1 Nicotiana attenuata
TGTTTTGATAGAAAGTAAAAATGGGAATATAGGAGAGGATGATCAGGGAAGGGATACGATCAATAATGGAGAGGAATGGAACGTGGTTTCAGGTAGAAAATCCCCCACAAAGCAAGGGGGTTCAGCAGAATTACAGAACATAGGTGTTCGACGAATTGTCTCTGAAGTTGAGCAGCAGAAAACCCCAAGGCTAATCTCTGACAAAGTCGATGCATCCCAGTTTTCAAGGATCGAAATAGTTAGGAATAAGAGTTTGTTAATGGAAAGTAATGTCGTGAATGTTATTGGGGATGATAGGAGATGTGATAAGCATGAAGAGGAAGAAGTTTGGAACGTCGCAGCTAGTAGGAAATCTCCCATGAATAAAGGGGGTTCACCAAAGTTACAGACCATTGGTGTTCGACCAAATGCTCTTAAATGTAATACCAGCTCAAATGTCTTAGATGTTCTTGCAGATGCTGGGGACATTGAAGCTGCAGGTGATTCTCCACAAGTTGGTAAAGAACTGCAGCAACACAAAGCGTCAGCTACTGGCAGCAGTTGTCAACAGGTTGTCCAAACAACACACCCTCAAGGTCATGCTGCTGGGCAATTGTCTCGAACTGTTGGTAATGTTTATGATGGTCTGACGAGTGCTGCATACTTAGCAAATGCTAAGATCGATCATGATTCAAAAATGAAGAAAGGACAGCTTGTGGTTGTCGACAACACAGTTGAACATCAGTCAGCAACTTTGCTACATCAGTCGCACAATTCCTATGTTCCTACATTGCAATTCTCAAGCCCTCGAGTGGAGAAAATCATCAAAGATACTCAATTTGCCATGATGTTGAATGGCAATCCCATGATCAAACAACCTTTTGTTGCCTTGAATACATCGGCTCAAGAAATTCCTTCACAAAGTGGGGAGTCGTTTGGTGAGCATGAGGAGGACTCTGGACAGCAGCTAATGTCAACAGGAAATAATCAACAACCACAAACAGCTAAGATTTCAATTTCTCAAGCATCCACAAATGAGTTAAGTGCATTTAAGGATCAACAAGGTGTGACTAGTGCAATTGTAAAAACCTGGGCTGATCAAGTTGAAGAGCAGGAAGGCGATCCTGATATTGTCCATTCCAAACAACAACAAATTGTAACAGGTGATACTACGGGAAGCTCAAGTGCAATGGCTACAAAGGTGTGGATTTCAGACCAAGATCGTGCACTACTGGATACCTTGGGCAGTCCAAAACCTCAAAGGTGCGCATATTCAAATGGCTCAAAAACGACTCCACAAAAGGTAAGAGCAAAGAGACATGAGTCAAGTAGTGCAAAGAGAGGAAAAAAGCAGGAACCATTACAGATGATTTTACAAGAAGAAGATAAGCAAAGGCTAGAGCTCAACTTACGTCTTGATATTTATAAGGAAGCAGAAGAAGATGAAGTAACAGCCACAATTGGTGATGTCTCTCCTAAACATAGTAAAATGAAGGAGGCTAATCAGGGAGTAACACTCAGACAACTTCCAATGAGAGCTGCAAAGCAAAGAGGGGTTGCACCTGCCACATCCACGAGGTCCAATAGATCGGAGAAGAAATGAAGAATTTTGAAGATTACTTGAAGATAATTAAAGAGGTGCCTAACGAAGTCCAAACTGAAGAACTCACAAGGTTGGTAAATGAGGGGCAAGACTATAATTTTTACATGTTTTTAGTTTATCACTTTCAAAGCATCATCATTTGTAATAGCGTCGTAGAGTGTGTTATAAACTCTATGGCGATCATAGAATACTTGGTTTTTTCAAGTTCCTATTTTTTACATGCTTGCTAGAAGATGAGGCTTTTTCTTTGCCTTAATAGGTTTAGTAAGGTAAGGTCCATGCCCCCCTTACATGTACTCTTCCTCTGAGGTACTTTTCCTTTTTCTAGATTATTAATAAAACTAGCCCTAGGCTATGCCTAGTGGATTGCTTAAAAAAAAAAAAAAACCCAAAAACTCACAGTGAAATCCAATAAGGCTCTTACAGCTATTGCAGCAGTTGGAGAGATGAATTCTGGGCTTCAACAACATCTCCACAACACGCGTCATAAGGACTCAGGTACATGCATGAAGAATCGAAGAAGGAATGGAGTTAGAATAATTGAGTGGAGCAAGGATGAAGAAGATAAAGCTCAAAAGAAAGAGGGAGAGAAGCGATATTACCTAGGGGATCTTCAAGACACCATTGATAAGGTCCAAAATCACTCCCATCAGAGAAGGCACACAGATTCATGTAGTTTGAAGAAGATACAGAGCAGAAATGAAGTTAGAAGAGTAATTTTGAACAAAAATGACGAACAAAGAACACAAAATAAAGAGGAAGAGAGTCGATATTACCTGGGTGAGCTACAGAAGACCAAAATCGCTCCCAAGAGAGTAGGTTCAGGAAGATACAAACCAGAAATGAAGTTAGCACAGTCGATGAAAGCAGGATTGAAGAAGATTAAGGAAGAGAGAGAGAGGCGACATTACCTAGTGAGATACATTGGAGCAGAGGAGCTGAGGAGAGAGGAAATGATTTGGGGAAATGAAATGAGTATTGGAGACTGTCGGTGTATAATAACATATATGTTATACAGATATACGTGTTGGGTAGAGAGAAATGTATATCAGGGGTCATGTATGCAATTTATTACATTGGAAAGAGAATCTGGCTATTCAAGTAAATATAAGTTGAAGGGAGGTGGCTGTCAATGCAAGAGTTATGTTCTTGGGGCCTAATTTTGGGTCTATGCTGGATTGGGCCTCAGGCTATGTGTGCAAATCAGAGGAGGAAAGCTGGAGGATGCGGTTATATCAGCAATTGTGGGGCTGGACGTGCAATCGTGGCTATTTGTGCAAATCAGCAGAATTTGTATTGGACAGCGGCTGTTTCTGCAATTTCAAAAATGGACAGTGGCTATTTGGGCTTTTCAGGAGATTTTACATTGGGCTAGTTTTATGCAATGCTTAGTACATTTATGTGATATCAATTTTGAGTATAATGCTCAATTTGATAATAGGTCTTATGTAGTATTTTATTTCAGTTTCGTACATCCGTTAGGATTTCATGACATTGTGCTTGTTTGTTTATTTTATTTATAAATAAAATCTAGCCCTAGGCTATGCCTAGTGGATTGCTTAAAAAAAAAAAAACCCTAAACCCTAAACCCTGAACCCTGAACCCTGAACCCTGAACCCTGAACCCTGAACCCTGAACCCTGAACCCGGAACCCTGAACCCTGAACCCTGAACCCTGAACCCTGAACCCTGAACCCTGAACCCTGAACCCTGAACCCTGAACCCTGAACCCTGAACCCTGAACCCTGAACCCTGAACCCCGAACCCTGAACNTTACAATCCTTGCAATATTTAGGTAAATAATCATACTTAATATTCACCCATTCAGTTCTTATATCTCCCGTATTCTCATTGACAATATCCATCCTAACCTTTTTAGGGAGATCAGCTAATAAATCAACTAGCACCTTCACACGTGCACAGCTAGGCCTAGTTTTGTTCATAGTAGCTTGATTAAGGTGTTGTGGTATTCCAACAGCTGAAGCCAATGAAAATAGGCATTCTTTAACAAAAAAAGTAGGCAACAAATTTGGGAATGAAATCCATGCCATTACTTTAGGGGTCTCCTCTCCAACTTTGAAGTTAGAATCATAGATCAAAGTACGCAATTGATATTCCTCCCCATGTTTGTCCTTAACATAATAAACACCTTTAGATTAAAAATTAACATAATCCTCCCATAATGTGAACCTCACTAGTATATGTCTATCCCTTAAGTACCCAATGTTGCATTCACCCTTGATTCCACATTGCACTGGAATAATACGTCGCAATTCATTGATTTCAGGCCATCCATATGAAAATTTACATACAACTGCATACTTTAAACCTTCTATAATATTCATACGCTCGACTTCTGATTCAGTAAAGCAAACTAAAGGTTGACCTTGATGTAACGTAGCTCGTCTAGGCGCAATAGGTTCCACAACTGCTGCTCGCTCATCCATGGCAGTGTTATTTGAAGAATTTTTCACTGCTTTGGCATAATTCATTGGGGCTGTTTTATCGCTAGGCAAATTATAGGCCGTTGAATTGTTGTTTGTTGCAATAGGGGGTTGGGTAGAGGACGTAGGGGGCTGACCAGCCGGAAAACCAGGCTGGCCGCCGGCCAGATTGGCCATGGCAGATGATCTCAGCTTTCTCTCTCTAAATCGCCTTTTCTAGAGAGAAGGCAGAGAAAAATCGCAGTTGTTATGTCGGGTTTTTTTTGGGTTTAGGGTTGGGGTTTTTTCATAAGGGTTTTTTTTTTTTTTAGCAATCCCGGTTTAGGGTTTTTTTTTTTTTTTTAGCAATCCACTAGGCATAGCCTAGGGCTAGTTTTTATTTATAAATAAAACAAACAAGCACAATGTCATGATATCCAAACGGATGTAAGAAAAGGAAATAAAATTCTACATAAGACCTATTATCAAAATTGAGCATTATACTCAAAATTGAAGGTTTACAATACGCTGTTGTATGTAAATTTTCTTACGGATGGCCTGAAATTAATGAACTACGTCGAATTTTGCCTATTCAATGCGGGATTAAAGGCGAGTGCAAGATTGGTTTCTTACGTGACAGGCATGTGTTAGTTCGTTTAACATTATGGCAGGACTTTATTGAATTTTCATCCAAGGGAGTACATTATGTCAAAGACAAATTTGGAGATGAATACCAGTTAAGAACCTTGATATATGATTCTAAGTTTAAAGTAGATGAGGAGACACCAAAGGTTATGGCATGGATTTCTTTCCCAAATCTGTTGCCAACATATTTTGTTAAAGAGTGTCTATTTTCACTAGCTTCTGCAGTTGGTAAACCTATTCATCTTGATCAAGCTACTGTTAATAAAACTAGGCCTAGTTGTGCTCGTGTGAAAGTTTTGGTGGATTTAATGGTTGATCTTCCTAAGAAGGTACGTATGGATATTGTGAATGAGGATTCTGGGGAGATGAGAACTGAGTGGGTAAACATAAATTATGATTACCTTCCTAAATATTGCAAAGAGTGCAAGCTACAAGGTCATGATATGTTTGAGTGTTGGAGATTAAATCCTGATTTGTTGAGTAACAGAAAGGAACAACAGCAGAAGGACAATGCCAAAAAGGATACTGGAACTAAAGGAAAAAATAAAGATGAGGCACCTTTGATGATCCTATCAAGTGGCAAGATTGTGGGGAATCAAGGTGCTCAATGGAAGGAGGTTAGAGATAGGAGAATACAGGGCAAGGATAAGCAGGCAGCAGATGTGGTAGAGAATAGACCATCAGTTGATAAACAAAAGGGAGGAGCAGCAAAGCAGATGGAAAGTAATGTTCAGCATGGGAAGGAGATTGTTCCTGTTGATAAGAATAATGTCCAGGTGCATACCACTAATCAGTTTGCTATTTTGGGGGTAGAAGAAGGGGAGGAAAATACTAATAATCAGTTAGCATTGGTGGAGACTCAGTCGAATCAACATGTAGTGCCTATAGCTAAAGAAACTGGTATTTTGAATCCAGCAGCTCCAATTTTCATGCCCAGTTCTCCTGGTGATGGCAGAGGAAACAATGGAAGAAAAAAGAATACTAATGTAATGCCAGCTACTAGTGCAAATCCAGCAGGAATCAACAAACAAAAGGAAGCTGATGCAACAAAGAGCAAAGACCAAAGACATAATGAGCCCAATGAAAGGGAAACAACTGCAGCATGGGTAAATAGAGCCTTCAAGATTAATAATGTTACAATGAATACTTCAATTCAGGAGATACCATCTCAGGACACTATGGTAGAGGAGGATCTTGCAAAGAATAATCATGAGGAAAACATAGTGGACACAGATTTTGAAATTTTCAAAAACAATGAAAAAGTTAAGTGGACTGGAGGTAAACTATGGGCTAATCAAACTGAAGAGGATGCAGAAGAAGGAACAATTCCAGATGTCATGCACAGTGATGAGGAGTTTGGTGGAGATGCATTGGAGGAGGGAGATCAAAGTGTGAATGGCAAAGCTAAGGGTGTAGGATCATCAGATGGTCAAAAAACTATCAATGATCAAAGGGTAAACAAGCAACAACAAATTGGAAATGTGGAACAAAGCAACAAGGTTAATGTACAACATGAAAGCAGAGACAAATAGACAGGAAGTTGAAGTAACAATACAAGCAAGAGAGGCAAAACTATGACTCAAATGAA
>NC_031997.1:13282134-13289521 GCF_001879085.1 Nicotiana attenuata
CATTCATTCCAATGGACTTAAATTACATCTAAACAATACAATAAGGACAAAATGTGAATATCATCAACAACAGCAGACACAAAATCAACACACAGTGTATAATAGGCATATAAGTCTAACAAACATATCAATCATATCTATAATCTATGGTTTAAGGTGGCTCCAGGTGGTGGTATTAGTACTACGTACTCAATCCACCGGAGTTAAATTAGATCTAGAATATAGAGTGGTTGCAGAGAACATCAATGGCAATATATCATACAAGATTATTGGTTGTACAAACATGACAATACTGACAAAAAGAAAGGACAAACATGCACAGTTTTTGGGGCTTATACTTGTACAGATTGCAGACAATAAAATCATTATTGTTAGTGATTTTAACTGGATGATGCAAAATGACGAGAATAGGATTAAGGACAAGAGGTACAGAAATGAAATACATCTAGGTCTTTCTATTACAACATTCTACAAGGGAAGGGAGAGTACAAACTCGATTAAAGCACTCATAAGCAATTCCAATAGGGTACAGCAGGGCGTGGTCGAAGGTGACTCCGAAGTTTGGCATTTCAGAACAGCTGAAGCTAAACAAGAGATTGTGGAAGCCCAGCATAACCTCTCCAACGCGATGCACAAGGATCCAGGAACATACAAGAATAATCAGGTAAGAAAAGTTGTTAGACCATTGGATTTGAACGAAAATGAAGAACACAGAAGAGAGAAGGAGGAGAGAGGAGGTCGATATTACCTATGTCGGCTGCATTTGGAAATGAAAGGACAAATACATACATATGTGAATATATGTGTAATAAAGAGGCAGATAGTGGAATACACGCGTTCAGTTGCAAAACTGATGGACAGGAGGCTATGTTTGCAATTACAGGGTGTTAAAAATTGGGCTGGATGGTGGCTCTATATCCAAATGGGAAATATGGATGGTCTGGGCTTATTGGTGAGCCCACATACTGACACGGTTGGGCTGGTCAATGAGCAGAATTGGATTACAAAATTGGGCTGGGTTGGAGGTATTGTATCATGGAGTTGTTTGAATAGCCAATATATGTTTACACATATGTGGCTATTTAATAAATTCAATAATTTGAGGAATGTGGCTACTGAATCGAAGATGAGGCTGGTCATGCAAATCAGAAGCGGAAAAATGGAGGCTATGGCTATTTCGGCAATGCTGGAGCTGGAGGTGAAATTTCGAGGCTATTTTTGCAAATCACATTTAAATCAAGGGCTGACCGTACTGGATAGTGGCTGTTTCTGCAAATTCAACAATGGCCATATTGGGCCAAAAGCTGCGGACTACAATTGTGTCCAAAATTGGACTTTTTCTTTGATTATTTTTGATGCAATTTTGAGTAGAATTTATGTGATATCAATGTTGAGTATACTACTCAATTTTGATAATAGGTCTTATGTAGTATTTTATTTCATTTTCGTACATCCGTTAGGATTTCATGACATTGTGCTTGTTTGTTTATTTTATTTATAAATAAAAACTAGCCCTAGGCTATGCCTAGTGGATTGCTTAAAAAAAAAAAAAAAAGAAAAGAAAAATGGGGGTTGTCTCTGCATGTTAGTAAGGTTGTAAGGAAAAATGGCTATTTATGCAATTGCAAGCAGACAAAGGGTGGCTTTAAGTGCACAAACTTATACATCTGGGCTGAAGTTAACAAGAGGATAGTTGGGCTTTTGGGCTGTTTCGCTGGATTGGACTGCAGTGTAACTTGGTTAGACTGGATAAGAAAATTGGGCTGGTATGAATTTATTGTATCATGGATTTATATGAATAGCCAATATATGTCTACACATATGTGGCTATTTAATAAATTCAATAATTTGCGGACTGTGGCTACTGATTCAAAGACAAGGCTGGTTATGCAAATTAGAGGCGGAAAACTGGTGGCTATGGCTAATTCGGCAATGCTGGAGCTGGAGGCTGTTTGTGTAAATCAGAGGAGGAAATCGAGAGGCTATGGTTATTTCAGCAATTATGGGGCTGGAGGTGCAATCGTGGTTATTTGCGCAAATCAGGAGATTTTACATTGGACAGTGGCTGTTTCTGCAAAGACAATCGTGGACAATGGCTATTTGGGCTTTTCACGAGATTTTCATTGGGCTAGTTTTATGCAATGTTTACTAGATTTATGTGATATCATTTTGAGTATAATGCTCAATTTTGATAATAGGTTCTATGTAGAATTTTATTTCATTTTCGTACATCCGTTAGGATTTCATGACACTGTGCTTGTTTGTTTTAGTTATAAATAAAAACTAGCCCTAGGCTATGCCTAGTGGATTGCTTAAAAAAAAAAAAACCCCTAACCCCCAAAAACCCAACCAAGCCCACGTTTTCTCTGCCTTCTCTCTAGAATTAGGCGATTTTTCTATTTTAGAGAGAGAAAGCTCGAATTCCGGTAGCCATGGCCACTGTGGCCGGCGGCCAGCCACCAACGATGGCTGGGCTGCCTCCCCAACCCCCACCCACTGTTACCCAGCCCCCAGCGACAACAACCAACACTGCGTATCCCTACAATTTGCCTAACGAGAATACTGTACCAATGAATTACGCCAAAGCAGTGCAAAATTCAAACAACACTGCCATGCAAGAACGTGCGTCTACTGTGGAGCCTATTTTACTACGTCGAGCAGATTTTGTCAATGGGCAACCATTGGTTAAATTTACGGAAGCAGAGGTAGATAGAATGAATGTTATTGAGGGCCTTCAATATGCTGTAGTTGGAAAATTTTCCTATGGTTGGCCAGAATTGAGTGAAATTAGACGAATTGTTCCCATGCAATGTGGAATAAAGGGGGAATGTAATATTGGGTACCTACGAGATAGGCATGTTCTTATTCGTATGACATTGTGGCAAGATTTTGTTGATTTTACTTCTAAAGGTACACAATATATTAAAGACAAGCATGGTCATGAATATCAAATTAGACCTCTAATTTATGATGTTAAATTTAAAGTAGGTGAGGAGACTCCAATGGCTATGGCTTGGATTTCTTTTCCAGGCTTGTTACCTACTTACTTTGTGAAAGAGTGTCTATTTTCACTTGCATCAGCTGTGGGAAAGCCATTGCACTTAGATATGGCTACTATCAATAAGACTAGACCTAGTTGTGCTAGGGTCAAAGTTTTGGTGGATCTTTTAGCTGATCATCCTAAAAAGGTTAGAATGGACATTGTGAATGAAGCTACAGGGGAAGTTAGAACAGAATGGGTAACTATCAAATATGATATGTTGCCTAAGTATTGCAAAGCATGTAGATTACAAGGGCATGATGACTTTGAATGCTGGAGGCAACATCCTGAATTATCACCCTATGATCAAGGAAAACAGAAGGAAACTAAAGGTAAGGAGCAGATTCAGAAGCAAACTAATCAACCATTGATGATTTTGTCAAGTGGTAGAGTTGTAGGTAATGTGACTTCTAATGTAGAACAATGGAAAGAAGTGAGAGATAATCGAGGGAAGAAAAACAGCACCCAGGAAGCTAATGGAAAGGAAATAGTACCAATAAATCAAGCAAACTTACAGCAGATTCAGGGGCAGCAGATGGAGGAGGTGATTACTCATAGACAGGGTGGGAAAGAAATTGTTCTGGCAAATGTTAACAATGTAATGCAAGCTCATAACTGTGGAGGATCAGGAAAGGAAGGTACTCCAGCAAACATTAATGTGCAACAAAGTAATGATATTACAAGGGAGGAAGTGGTGGCAGATGGTTCAAATAATCAGCAAATTCAAACTTCTAACATGTTTGCTGTATTGGAGATCCAGGAGGATGATGATGCAGGGATAAATCAAATAGTGGAAGTTGGAAATAAAAGCACTGTTAATTCTACCAAGAAACTAAATCATACAGCAGCAGTATTTACTCCAAAATCTACTGGAATTGGAAGTACAACAAATAAGGAAGATAATGAGAAGCACAAGAGCAAGAATAATGAAATGGTGGAAGACAATCAAAAAGATTCAACAGTAGCCTGGGTTAATAGAGCTTTCAATGCTAATATTGTAGCCACTAATCAGTCTTGTCAGGAAGTTCCATCTCAGGCAACTGAGATTGATGCAAATTTGAGAAATATCAATGTTACTGAAGATATACAAGCAGAAGGGAGGAGAATATGGAGTCAGCAAGTAGAAGAGGATTCAGATGAAGGGGAACTGCCAGAAGGTGCATGTGGAGAAGTGGAATCATCAGATGAAGAGGTAGATCAAGAAGAACAAAGTGTCAATAAAAATGACAAAGGAGAACAGTTAGTGGGAAACAACAAAAAAGACAAGCAGAAACAGGGTAGATAAGCCTAGTAACAAAATCTAGGATGGAGAATGGAGCACAACTNGGGTCATGACATGTTTGAGTGCTGGAGGTTGCACCCTGAACTTATGGCAAATAGAACTGAGGAGAAACAACATAATACAGATACAGTATCCCAAGGTAACAAGCTTACTGCGCCTTTAATGATCCTATCAAGTGGTAAAGTGGTGGGAAACCAAGTTGCACAATGGAAAGAAGTTAAGAAGAGAAGAGTACAAGGTAAAGAGAAACAGATAGGTGATGAGACCACTAATGGAAAAACAATGGTTCCAGTTGATCAGCAGAAGGGAGGTATAACAGGCAAACAAGAAATTAATAAAAGGAGTGTTCAAGATATGGTTCCAGCTGATAAGAAAAGAGATCAGGTGCAAACTGATAATAATTTTGCCATATTAGAAGTGGAGGAAAGTGATGACAATGCCAACAATCAATTAGCTTTGGTGGAGACTATGAATGCAGTACCTGTGTCAAAGGGAACAGGAATTTTGAATCCTGTAGCACCAGCATTTATACCAACCTCTCCTGGGAATACAAAGAGAAGGAATGATGGGACAAATAACACAAAAAACATGCCAGCTGTTAGTGTAAATCCAGCAGGAATCAACAAGCAGAAAGAGATGGAAGAGAATAAAAACAAAGTTAGCACAGCTCAGAGGGTGAAGGAATCCACTGGAGCATGGGTACAAAGAGCTTTTAAAATCAATGAGGTTGCAATAAATACCTCAGTTCAAGAGGTATCATCTCAAGACACCATGGTGGAGGCAGATTTGGCAAAAAATAATCAGAAGGAAAAGATTGTGGACACTGATTTTGAAGTGTTCAAAAGCAATGAAAAGATCAAATGGAGTGGAAGCAAGCTATGGGCAAATCAGACTGAAGAGGATGCAGAGGAAGGACTAATACCTGATGCAATGCAAAGTGAGGAAGAAGATAGAGGGGATACAAAAGAAGATGAAGATCCAAGTGTAAATGATAAACAAAAAGGTACAGAATTTACAGTGGCTAAGGCTGTAATCAATGAAGAAGGGGTTGCCAAACATCAACAGAACAACAAGAAGAGTCAAAATACTAAAGAAGCAACTGGTGAGGCTGATCTACAACAGCTAAACAAGGAGAAGACTGTGGCAACTAATGAGGTGGATATTAGCAACATTGATCCAGGGGGAACAATTCCTGACCCTATTGGTGTGTCTAGTGCAAATGCAGATCTCATTTCAGTTGATAAGACCAATAAGGGGCAGGTTGTACAACAATCCCAGCAGAGTCCAAATGTGGTAGATGCTAAAGAAGGGGAAGCAGCAGAAGTGAACAAAAAGAAGAAGATGCAGGACTTAACTGGAAACATAGATCCATTGGGGAACAATCAAAATGATGATGCAATTGTATCTATCAGTAAAGATTCTAATATGATGGTTGCAGCTAAAGAAAAGTTGATAGGTGCTCAAGAAGATCAGTCAGTAGACATGGATGAAGAGTCAACTGCACAGAACTTCTTAAATATAGCTAGGCAAGGTGATTTGTCTCCTAGACAAAAAATTGCAAGCTTAGAAGAGGTGGTAATTGTTCATGAGGCAGAATTTGAAAGAAACCCTACACTTCAAAGCAGGCAAAGGTTACAGAAAGTGCAAGCTGATTTAATTAGATATCTAACTATTGAAGAAGAGTTTTGGAAGCAGAAGGCTGGCATGAATTGGTTCCAGGATGGTGATAGGAATACAAAGTTTTTTCATGCACAGGTTAATGGTAGGAGAAAGAGACTACAATTAAACAGAATCAAAGATGCAGATGGTAACTGGTTGGAAGACAATGCAAATATAGCAGATGAGGCAGTAAGATTCTTTCAAAATCAGTTTCATGAGAGTACAATTCCTACAAACTTCAGGATTCTGGAGTATGTGCCTACTCTAGTAGACAGTGTACAGAACTCTAAGCTGATTCAACAACCTACAGAGGAGGAGATCAAATATGCAGTGATGGGGTTAAGTGGTGAGAGTGCAGGGGGTCCTGATGGTTTTACAGGTGCTTTTTATCAGTCATGTTGGGAAATAATTGGGGAAGATATTGTTGCTATGGTGCAGGCATTCTTCAATGGACATGAATTACCCAGATATATAACACACACAAATCTGGTGCTATTACCAAAGAAGAAGCATGTGGAAACTTTCTCTGATATGAGACCAATTAGTCTCAGTAATTTTGTTAATAAAGTGTTTTCAAGAGTAATTCATGAAAGATTAGTGGAGATGCTACCAAACTTGATTTCTGAAGAACAGGCTAATTTTGTAAAAGGGAGAAGCATAGTGGAGAATATACTATTAACTCAAGAAATAGTGACTGATATTAGATTAAGAACCAAAGCAGGACCTAATGTTGTACTGAAGCTGGATATGATGAAGGCATATGATAGACTCTCCTGGTTATTTCTATCAAAGGTCTTGAGAAGAATGGGGTTTGGTGAAAGGTTCATTGGTTTGATTTTTGGAATTGTATCTAACAATTGGTACTCAGTACTAATCAATGGGCAGCCTAATGGTTTTTTCAGATCTACCAGAGGTGTGAAGCAGGGTGATCCTTTATCACCTACTCTGTTTATATTAGCTGCAGAAGCTATGTCAAGGGGCTTGAATTCACTACACAGTACCAGGCAATTTAAGAGCTTTGGAATGCCTAAATGGAGCCCTAAGATCAATCATCTAGCATATGCTGATGATACAATCATTTTTACTTCATCTGATTCTAATTCT
Source organism: Nicotiana attenuata (assembly GCF_001879085.1). Classification (NCBI taxonomy): domain Eukaryota; kingdom Viridiplantae; phylum Streptophyta; class Magnoliopsida; order Solanales; family Solanaceae; genus Nicotiana; species Nicotiana attenuata. The sequence goes on from NC_031997.1 coordinate 13,289,220, forward strand.
TTGAGGCTCATTATGGAGGTACTTAATGCCTATGAAGCTGCATCTGGACAGCTAATTAATAAGAACAAGTCAGCCATATATATGCATGAATCAGCTGGGGCAGAAGTGGTTGATAAGGTGCAAAGGATTACAGGAATTCCTAAACAAGAGTTTCCATTTACATACCTTGGGTGTCCAATTTTTATTTAAGAAGTAAGGATGAATTACTATAAGGACATCATTACTAAGGTCATGGACAGGCTACAGAGTTGGAAAGGTAAGTATGTCTATAGGGGGAAGGCAGTGTTGATTACAAGTGTAGC
>NC_031997.1:13292076-13292987 GCF_001879085.1 Nicotiana attenuata
ATGCAAACTGCATGTAGCACTGGTCCTGTAGTAAGAGCAGGAATAAGCTGCAAAAAAATTGAAACAACAATCAAAGTAATGCAATGGTGACAAATACAAAGGGACAAAACTTGGTGACACTAGACATCGTCCAAAATGCCCCATAATTTGTGAAAGTAGGGAGAGACTTATATGACAAAGGAGAGGAAGATGCAATATTACAACAGTGTAGAATAGAGGCAGCAAGAAAAGGTGATTTATCACCTATGCATAGTGGAAAAAATAAAAAGTCTCATACAAGGGACAAAAGTTGGGACGACAGGATAAGCCAAGATGCAAACATAAGGAGACTTCCTATGAGAGTTGCTAAGCAAAAGCAGGCCATCCAAGCTACATCCACAAAGTCCAACCGTTCAAAGAAAAAAGCATGAATTTTGAAGACATTTTGAAAAGTATCGCTGAAGAAGACAAGAGTCTACAAGTTGAAGATTACACAGCACTAGAGAAGAAAGACCATCACTGTTATTTCTACATATTTTTATTTTACCATCACATTAGTATAGTTCTATGTAATATCATCACAGAGTATGTTATAAACTCTGTGATGATCATAGAATATTTAGTTTTAGCTAGTTCTTTCTTTTTACATGCTTGCTAGTAGGTGAGGCTTTTTTATTTGCCTCAATAGGATTAGTAAGGTAAGGTTTAGCCCAGTTTGTGTTGCTCCAGCCCAATGCCTTTGGTAAAATATCCAAATGGCTATGAGATTATATGCCCTCGTGAGACTTTGCCGGCAGCTAACCCATGACTCCTCTACATGAGGCTGCCATAAGGGCAATGTGAGGCGCAGAGGAGTAATTATATAGCCAAGGCATATAGGCAACACTACTGGTCTATTGTCCCCCTTATTTGTACTCTTCCTATGTGGTTCT
>NC_031997.1:13297083-13298064 GCF_001879085.1 Nicotiana attenuata
TGATCGAGCATTATCAAAAGATTGTATATGACAATGTTCCTAAGTATTGCACATGTTGTAGTCATCAAGGACATGACGAAAAATCATGTCGATGGAAAATTGAGGAAACAAAGGAGGTTGCAGATCATACGAGTGAGCATGAAGGGTTACAAAGACTGCGTAAATTACAAGGTGATGCTAGGGACTACTTGAATGCAAAACGACTTGGGCAGTTGGATGTTCAACCAGTTAATGATAATGTAATCGAGGAACAAGGGACACAAGTTAAAGGAGGAAACCATCTTGATATTCAGAATAACGGTGTGGACAAAACTGCTGCTGAACTCTTACAGGCTGTCGTGGTTTCAAAACTTGATAAAGGACCATGTCCACCATCTCGTGATATACTTGCTAAGCGAGCCTTGGCAACAATCTCTAATGTCGTCAATCCAATTGTCGAAGCTTATGACAAATTGGCTAGTGCTGTAAAAATTATGTCATCATATCCTGCTTCAAGGAATGATATTCAAGATAATACAACTGAAAAAGTTAATCGTATGGATGCTTTGTCGGGTAGAGTTCAAAAGGTCTTGTTGCTCCTGGGAAAAGTGAACATATTGTAAGTGTTACACAAGCTTTTGATTGTGATGGTAAGTTTGCTCAGTTAACAACTGAAGGAAGTGGAGATCGAGGTATGGTTAATACGCAAAGGTGTAATGTGGAGGCTGCAGAAGTTGGAAATTGTCAGCTGCTAACCTCTGATAATATTGATACTGCCCAGTTTGTAAGCAAAGAAAAAAGTGGTAATAAGAGTGTTTTGATAGAAAGTAAAAATGGGAATATAGGAGAGGATGATCAGGGAAGGGATACGATCAATAATGGAGAGGAATGGAACGTGGTTTACAGGTAGAAATCCCCGACAAAGCAAGGGGTTTCAAGCAGAATTACAGAACATAGGTGTTCGACGGAATTGTACTCTGAAGTTGAGCAGCAGAAAACCCC
>NC_031997.1:13300153-13322354 GCF_001879085.1 Nicotiana attenuata
CAAAGTTAACACAAGATGGGGGCATCAAGAAGGAACCCAGGCAGGAGTGCTATTGGTATTTGCTGTAGAGATGAGGCTGGAGAGGTAAGATATGCAATGGGAAAGGAGATTGTTGAAGGATCAAATAATGAAGCTGAAGCTGTAGCAATCCTGGAGGCTTTAAGGATATGCAGAGATAAAAATTACTCTCAAGTTTGGTTGCAAACTGACTCCATGTTGATGAAAAACATTATAGAGAAAGCATGGAAACCCCCTTGGACTATTGTGGACTTGATGGAGGAGATAAAAGAGCTAATGGAAGGTTGCAGTATCAGGATATCCCATATTTTTAGAGAAGGAAACAAATTAGCAGATCATTTGGCAAATTTTGCACTGGACTATGGGAACATTGAGTGCCATGACTTTTGGGAGTTGGATTCACAAGGGAGGAGAATAGTAAATGAGGACAAGCTACAATTTCCATACTTGAGGGTCAATGTTTCCAAGAATTAGTAGGAGGAGGACACACTGGGGTGATTGAGGATGCAGGATCTATAGATGTGAATTTTCATGTTCAAACCAGTTTAGGGGAGAACATGAAGGATCAACTTTTTGCTAATGATGTGTTCTTTTTTGCAGGTACATTCATACTATCTAGACTTTATATTTTAAGGAAACCTCAGGTGGTGGTATTAGTACTTGGTACTCAATCCATCGGGGAAGAATTAAAATTAGAGTTTAGCATAGTAGCTAGGAGTTTCATGGACAATAGGAAATACATAATAGTACAGGTGGTAGCAGGACATCAAAGGCACATAAGAAAATCAATATCAAGGCACATAAAAGAAAAACAAGCAAACACATGTGGTCATATTTGTACACAGAATGCAGACAGCAGAATTTTCATTATAGGAGAACTCAGCTGGATGATGCATCTGTGTTTCCAGGTCTTTCCCTTGAACAAATCTTACTTGGTGGTATTAGTACTTTGTACTCAATCCAAGGGGAGGAAGGCAAGGGAAGATACAGTACAAGATAATCAATCAACAACAACTACAGCACAAGCAAAGCAAGCATATATGTGGTTTGTCACAGTTATAGCAATCACATCTATACTCTTTGGTTTAAGGAAGCTCCAGGTGGTGGTATTAGTACTATGTACTCAATCCACCGGAGTTAAATAAAACTAGAGTATAGAGGGGTTGCAAAGAAGATCAATTGCAAGATATCATACAAGCTTGCAGGATTCTATTTTTGTACAAACATGACAATACTGTCACACATAGAGAACAAGCATGCACAGCTTTTGGGGCTTTTATTTGCATAGTTTGCAGACAGTAAAATCATCAATGCTAGTGATTTTAACTGGATGATGCAAAAGGATAAGGAAATAGAGAAGGACAAGGGGTACAGAAAGGAAATACATCCAAGTTTTTCTATTACATCAATCTATCGGGGAGGGGAGAGTACAAACTCGATTGAAGTTCTCACAGGCAATTCAACTGAGGTACAGCAGGGTGTGGTCGACGGTGTCACTGAAGCTTGGCAACATAGAGTCTTCAGAGCAGCTGCAGCTAAACAGGAGTGTCGTCAGGTCCATCTTCGTTTCTCCAAAACGATGCACAATGATCCAGGTACATACAAGCAGATTCAAATAAGAAATGGAGTTAGTCGAGTTGATTTGAACAAAAATGAAGAAGACAGAAGAGAGAAGGAAGAGAGAGGAAGTCGATATTACCTAGGTCGGCTAATTGTGGAAATGAACGGACAAATAGATACAGATGGGAAGTTTGTGTAATAAAGAGGTGTATAGTGGGATACACGCGTACATTAGGAAAGCTGATAGTGAAGAGGCTATATTTGCAAATACAGGGAAAGGGAAGCTAGGCTAATTGGTGGCTAGTCGGTAATGGACTGGACTGGATATTGGGCCTACATATGAAATTGGACTGTCCTGACAAACGGACAACATTGCTGGACTGGGTGTTTAAGCAAAGGGCATTTATGAGATCAAAGTGGTTAATTTTGCAATTTGAGGAGATTGGAGACATTACAGTAAACAGTGGCTATTTTTGCAAATCAGTTACGACTTCCAACGGGACTGATATGGGTCATTTTGGGCCAACATATGCGGATCATAAAGGAGTACAAAAATGGGCTTTTTCTTGGACTAGTTTTGATGCAATTTTGAGTAGAATTTTTGTGATATCAATTTTGAGTATAATGCTCAATTTTGATAATAGGTCTTATGTAGAATTATATTTCCTTTTCGTACATCCGTTAGGATTTCATGACACTGTGCTTGTTTTGTTATATTTATAAATAAAAACTAGCCCTAGGCTATGCCTAGTGGATTGCTTAAAAAAAAACCCAGAAAAGTGCGAATTTTCTTTGCCTTCTCTCTAGAAAACAGGCGACTAGAGAGAGAAAGTTTGTTTTTGTTCGCTCATGGCCTCGCCGGCCGGCGGCCAGACACCACCAGTGGCTGGGCAGCCTCCCCAACCACCCCCAACCACTACCCAGCCCACCACGACAACAAAAAACAATTCGCAACCAATGAATTATGCTAACGCTGTTAAACCAGCGTCGAATTCTACTACAATGCATGAACGTAATTCTAATGTAGAGCCAATTCCTTTACGTCGTGCACAGTTTTTTCAAGGCCAGCCAACGATTTGTTTTACAGAAGAGGAAGTTGAGCGTATGAATCAAATTGAAGGTTTACAATATGCAGTGGTGTGTAAATTCTCTTATGGATGGCCTGAGCTTAATGAAATACGTCGCATTGTTCCTATTCAATGTGGTATAAAAGGAGAATGCAATATTGGATATTTACGTGATAGGCATATATTGATCAGGCTCACATTATGGCAAGATTTTGTAGATTTCTCATCAAAAGGAGTTTATTACATTAAAGATAAATATGGAGAGGAATATCAGATGAGAACTTTAATTTATGATTCTAAATTTAAAGCAGGTGAAGAAACACCCAAGGTCATGGCTTGGATTTCTTTCCCTAATTTGCTGCCAACTTACTTTGTTAAGGAGTGTTTGTTTTCTCTAGCATCAGCAGTTGGAAAACCATTGCATCTTGATCAAGCTACAGTAAATAAAACTAGGCCTAGTTGTGCTCGAGTGAAGGTCTTGATTGACCTTTTAGCTGACCTCCCTAAGAAGGTACGCATGGACATTGTGAATGAAGATACTGGAGATATTAGAACTGAATGGGTAAACATAAACTATGACTATTTGCCAAAGTACTGTAAAGAATGCAAATTACAGGGTCCTGACATGTTTGAGTGCTGGAGGTTGCACCCTGAACTTCTGGCAAATAGAACTGAGGAGAAATAGCATACTACAGATGCAGTAACCCAAGGTAACAAGATTTCTGCGCCTTTAATGATCCTATCAAGTGGTAAAGTGGTAGGAAACCAAGGTGCTCAATGGAAAGAAGTTAAGAATAGAAGAGTACAAGGTAAAGAGAAGCAGATAGGTGATGTGACCACTAATGGAAAAGCAATGGTTCCAGTTGATCAGCAGAAGGGTGGTATAACAGGCAAAGAAGAAATTAATAAAAGGAGTGTTCAAGCTATGGTTCCAGCTGATAAGAAAAGAGATCAGATGCAGACTGACAATAAATTTGCCATATTGGAAGTGGAGGAAAGTGATGACAATGCCAACAATCAATTGGCATTGGTGGAGACTATGAATGCAGTACCTGTGTCAAAGGAAACAGGAATATTAAATCCTGTAGCACCAGCATATATACCTACTTCGCCTGGGAATACAAATAGAAGGAATGATGGGAAAAATAACACAAAAGATATGCCAGCTTTTAGTGCAAATCCAGCAGGAATTAACAAGCAAAAAGAGATGGAAGAGAATAAAAACAAAGTCAGCACAGATCAGAAAGTGAAGGAATCCACTGCAGCATGGGTACAAAGAGCTTTTAAAATCAATGAGGTTGCAATAAATACCTCAGTTCAAGAGGTACCATCTCAGGACACCATGGTGGAGGCAGATTTGGCAAAAAATAATCAGGAGGAAAAGATTGTGGACACTGATTTTGAAGTGTTCAAAAGCAATGAAAAGATCAAATGGAGTGGAAGCAAGCTATGGGCAAATCAGACTGAAGAGGATGCAGAGGAAGGACTAATACCTGATGCAATGCAAAGTGATGAGGAAGATGGAGGGGATACAAAAGAAGATGAGGATCCAAGTGTAAATGATAAACAAAAAGGTACAGGATCTACAGTGGCTAAGGCTGTAATCAATGAGGAAGGGGTTGCCAAACATCAACAAAACAACAAGGAGAGTCAAAATACTAAAGAAGCAACTGGTGAGGCAGATCTACAGCAGCTAAACAAGGAGAAAATAAGTACCAATGATGAGAATTTTGTGAAAACTATGGCAATTAATGAGGTGGATAGTAGCAACATTGATCCAGGGGGAACAATTCCTGACCCTATTGGTGTTTCTATTGCAAATGCAGATCCCATTCCAGTTCCTAAGACCAACAAGGGGCAGGTTGTACAACAATCTCAGCAGAGTCCAAATATGGTAGATGCTAAAGAAGGGGAAGCAGCAGAAGTGAACAAAAAGAAGATGATGCAGGAGTTAACTGGAAACATAGATCTACTGGGGAACAATCAAAATGATGATGCAATTGTATCTATCAGTCAAGGTTCTAGAATGATGGTGGCAGATAAAGAAAAGATGATAGGTGCCCAAGAAGATCAGTCAGTAGACATGGATGAAGAGTCAACTGCACAGAACTTCTTAAATATGGCTAGGCAAGGTGATTTGTCTCCTAGACAAATTGATCAAGTAAAGTCTGCAGCTAAGGGCAGAAGAAAGCAACCTAAGGAGACATCAACTTCCCCAACAGGAGGTGTACAAACAAGGAGAACTTTGTCTAAAAATCAAAATCTTTAATGGATGCCATCATTTGGAATGTAAGGTCTGTTAACACTAAACAGGCTTTTGAAAGACTAATTACAATGCATAAGCAGCATCAGTTTGAATTTATAGGTATCTTGGAACTATGCAACAAGCAAGTAAACTAGAGAGATATAGGAGGAGAATTGGGCTTGCACAAGCAGTGGTGAATGTTTCAAACAAGATTTGGGCTCTCATAGATGAGGTTTTTGAAGTTACAATCTTATACAACATGGTGCAACAATTGACTTTGAGGTTATTCCACACAGAAACACATGTGGAATTAATCCTTACTTTGGTATATGCAAAATGTGATGCAATAGAGAGAATTGAACTATGGGACTCATTGTATGCTATGGCTAGAGATATGACAGTCCCATGGTTAGTTGGGGGTGATTTTAATGTGATTTGGGATGAAGAAGAGAAGTTTGGAGGCTTACCTGTGCATATTAATGAGGTGGATGATTTTAGACACTGCATTAATACTTGCAATCTGACAGACTTGGGTTTTAAGGGAAGTATCTATACATGGTGGAATGGAAGATCAGAGGAAGATTGCATTTTTAAGAGATTAGACAGATGCTTGGGTAATATGGAGTTCCAACAAACTTTTCCAGGTTTACAGGTGACTCACTTATCCAAAACAGGGTCTGATCACAGCCCTATGTTGTTGAAATATGATATTGAATCTCCTCCTATCAAGAAGTCTTTTAGGTTTCTTAATTTCTGGACTAAACATCACACTTTCAAGGAAGTTGTAAAGGAAAATTGGTCTGCAGATTTTAGTGCTAGTCCTTTTATCTTATTTAACTATAAGTTAAAAAAGCTTAAGAAGGCATTATCAACTTGGAGTAGAGCTACTTATGGTGATATATTCCAAAAAATTGCAAGTTTGGAGGAAGTTGTTTTGGTCCATGAGAGGCAGTTTGAAATCAATCCAAGTCAGATGAATAGACAAAGACTTCAGGAAGTTCAAGCAGATATGATCAGGTATCTTGCTTTAGAAGAGGAATTCTGGAGGCAAAAAGCAGGCATGATGTGGTTTAAAGATGGAGACAGGAACACTAAATTCTTCCATGCTCAAGTTAATGGAAGGAGGAAAAGGTTGAGATTGACAAGAATTCAAAACAGTGATGGAAATTGGATAGAGAAGGAGGATCATATTGCAGAAGAAGCTGTGAAATTCTACCAAAATCAGTTCACTGAAGATGCAGTTCCTACTGCTTTTGACATTCTCAATCATGTGCCTAATATGGTAGACAGTGAGCAGAATGAAAAACTAATGGCTCTACCAACTAAAGAGGAAGTGAAGAAAGCAGTAATGGGACTAAGTGGTGATTCAGCTGGGGGCCCTGATGGATACACAGGAGCATTTTACCAATCTTGTTGGGATATAATTGAAGATGATTTGGTAGGTATGGTGAAAGCTTTCTTTTGTGGTCAACAATTGCCTAAAAGTGTGACACACACTAACCTAGTCCTATTGCCAAAGAAGAAAGAAGTGAAGACCTTTGCTGATATGAGGCCTATTAGCTTAAGCAATTTTGTCAACAAAATCTTCTCCAGAATTGTTCATGATAGGATGGTTGACTTTTTACCAAACTTAATATCTGAAGAACAGGCAGGTTTTGTTAAGGGAAGAAGTATAGTGGAAAATGTGTTGCTGACTCAGGAAATCATTACTGATATCAGGCTGAGAACTAAAGCAGGCCCAAATGTTGTGATTAAGCTTGATATGGCAAAAGCTTATGATAGACTATCATGGCTTTTCCTTACCAAAGTACTTAGGAAGATGGGTTTTGCTGAAGCTTTTATAGGTCTGATTTTTGATTTAGTTGGGAACAATTGGTATTCAATTCTTGTGAATGGCCAACCAAAAGGTTTCTTTAGATCAACTAGGGGTGTTAAGCAAGGTGATCCCTTATCACTAACACTTTTCATTATGGCTGCAGAAGCATTGTCTAGAGGCTTGAATTCTCTACATTCAAATTTATATTTTTGTGGGTTTGGATTGCCTAAATGGAGTCCTAAAATAAATCATCTGTCTTATGCTGATGATACAATCATTTTCTGTTCATCTGATGCAACATCATTAAGATTGGTGATGGAGATTTTACATGCTTATGAGAAAGCTTCTGGGCAACTGGTGAACAAAGGAAAGTCAGCAATATACATGCATCACTTAGTAGAGGAGGAGGTATTTAGAAAAGTTGAAATGATCACAGGTATTGGGAGGCAGGAGTTTCCTCTTACTTATCTGGGATGTCCTATATTCTATGCAAGGAGGAAGATGGAGTATTACCAGAGCATGATTACAAAAGTGTTAGACAAACTTCAGAGTTGGAAGGGTAAATTGTTATCAATTGGAGGGAGAGCAGTCCTAATTTCTAATGTGTTACAAACAATGCCCATACATCTCTTATCTGCTGTAAATCCACCTAGTTATGTTATTAATAGACTACATAAGATTTTTGCTCAATTCTTTTGGAGTAGTTCTGTGGGTGGTAATAGCAGGCATTGGGCATCATGGAATACCTTATGCATGCCATGTGAAGAAGGAGGCATTGGATTCAGAAACTTGCATGATGTAGCCAAAGCTTTGTTCTGCAAGCTGTGGTGGAAGTTCAGAACTAAACCAAGTCTTTGGAGCTCATTCATGAGCCAAAAATACTGCAAAAAGTTGAATGCAGTTGTAGTACCTTGGAGGGAGGGCTCTCACATTTGGAGGAGAATGATTGAATGCAGGGACTTGATTGAACACCTAATAGTTTGGCAACCTAAAATGGGATCATCTCTATTTTGGTTTGACAATTGGACAGGACTGGGAGCTCTATATTTTTTAATGCCTGATAACTTTGGAATAGATGAACAGATTAATAATGTTAATGAGCTGGTGGAGGAAGGGCAGTGGAATGTTGAAAGGCTTCTACAAGTTCTACCAGAGGAATATGCAGAACACATTATAGAAAAGGTTAAGCCACCAGTTAGATCAAATGAACTGGACACACCTTTCTGGATGCTAGATACAAAAGGTAATTTCAGTGTTAAATCAGCATGGAACTATCTGAGAAGGAGGGAACACCCTAGGAGAGCTTATAACATGATATGGGTGAAAGGTCTACCATTTAAAATCTCTTTCTTCATGTGGAAAGTCTGGAAAGCTAAACTACCCCTTGATGATTTTATGAGAAGAATAGGATATTTGATGGCATCTAGATGTTGGTGTTGTGCTGAACCACAGGAAGAAACAATGGGACATCTATTCTATACATCAAATGCAGCAAAGATAGTTTGGAAATATTTCCTAGGTAGGGCTGGAATTTCAGTAGAGGGGTTGAATTTTCACCAAGCAATTACTAAGTGCTGGACTGCAAATGTAGTACCTAGACTTAAGCCAATTATGCAAGCTCTTCCATCATGTATTGTTTGGGAATTATGGAAGAGGAGAAACAGTATCAAATATGGGAATGCAGTATCAATCAATAGAGTCATATATCAAGTCTCAGACTCCCTTAAAGCATTGATAAAGGTGATGAAACCAGGACTGAATGTACCACATAGATGGCATGATATAATTCATATGATGGAGAGTTACACTCCAAAACTGAATTATGTCAAGGTGACCTGGGAACTTCCTATGAAAGGATGGATTAAAGCTAACACTGATGGAGCATCCAGAGGAAACCCAGGAAGGAGTGCCATAGGAGTATGTTTGAGAGATGAATATGGAGATATTCAATATGCTGTAGGAAGGGAGATTAAAGAAGGTACCAACAATGAGGCAGAAGCATATGCAATTGTAGAAGCATTGAGGATGTGCAGGAATTTGAACTATTCAAACATATGGCTGCAGACAGATTCTTTAATGATGAAAAACACTTTAGAGGGTCAGTGGAAGCCTCCTTGGGTCATAATGGATCATGTGGAGGAGATCATGAGTTTAATAGAAGGTTGCAACTGTAAGATCACTCATATATTTAGAGAAGGAAATAAACTGGCAGATCACTTAGCAAACTATGCTCTAAACAATGGAGATATTGAGAGCTTTGATTTTTGGGGGCTTGATAGCCACAGTAGGAGGATCATTAATGAAGATAAGTTACAATGTCCAAACCTAAGGGTAAGAGTAGTAAGGAAGTAGGAGGGGAGAAGTTGAGTCTCCTAGATCAATTCTGTATGGAGGAGAGCAACAAGAGGAGTGATGAAGTTGAAGGAAGTCAAGGAGCTAATATTGGGGACCATTATACTCAAATCTATATAGAGGAGAGTATGGTGGCACAATTTTTTCCTAACATTGTTTTCTTTTTTGCAGGTATGAGCTTGGTATCTATGTTCTGTCAGGTATATCATCTCTATAGGGTGGTATTAGTGCTTTGCACTCATTCCCTAGGAGATGAAGACAGGGCAAGCATAGATACTTCTAATTGGAGGGTTCTAAAATCAGTAAAATGGCCCGGAATGCTTAAGAGAATTGGGCATGCAAAGAGACAAGATATACATTGGGATATAGGGAATCGGGCAGGTGAAAACATCATTTTTTGCACATATCAACCCCAAATCCTTATGGAGGAGGGGACTGTTAATTCTACTCTGTTTGCTCCTATGAACAAGTCTTTCTTGGTAATTAAGACCAAGGAGAGGAATTCTAAGGAAGCTTTAACAGAATACAAGAGATACAACACAAGAGTTTGTTGTTTTGCTGGGAGATGGAATTTGCTATTATTCTATGATATAATGGAGGGTCAATTGGTGGTATCAATGCTTGTCATTCATTCCAATGGTCTAAAATTACATCTAGAATATAGCACAAGTACAATTTTGAATTCAAAAGCATCACAACAACAAAAGCAGAGGAAAATCAACAAGTACTATGAAGATATAAATACATACATCATGCTGACAGGAATACAACTATACATGTGGTGTGACACACTTATAATCTATGGTTTAAGGAGGCTTCAGGTGGTGGTATTAGTACTATGTACTCAACCCACCGGGGTTAACTTAAACCTAGATTATAATAGGGTCACAAACAGGTTCTCAACACAGAATCGAGAGAATAGAGGATCATATTGCGAAGTAACAAAAAGGAAATCATTAAAAGCAGACATAAAGAACAAACAAGCACAGATTTTGGACCTTTTAGTTACATGTGTGACTGACAGTAAATCTTACTGTATGTTGCATACGTGTAAAGAAATAACCAAGAAAAAGGAAAGTAATACTTTTCTACATACATGGAAGGGTCTAAATACAAGCTACAAAGGAAGGGAGGGTACAGATTCGAGTAAAGGCTACAGATGCATCTCCTTGGTTGTTCATCAGGGGGGTGTGATAATCAATGGCGTACCAGAAGGAGTATACTATCAGATAGTCACAGCAGTTGCGGCAGCCAGGCGGAGAAATCGAGAAGTCATAGTTGCAGCGGCTAGGCATACAGACTCAGGCAGATACATGAATATCCAAAGAAGAAATGAAGTTAGTACAGTTGATTGGAGCAAAAATGAGGAAGATAGAACACAAAAGATAGAGAAAAGAGAGGCGATGTTACCTAGGTGAGCTTCAGATGGAGCTGAGGAGTCTGTGGAGAGATGAAATGATTTGGGGATATTTTGTGGATAGTGGGGATTGTCGGTGTATTAGGAAAGAGGGGGGGGGTGTATTGAATACGTTTTACAGGTGTTGGAGGGATATAGGCACGTGTTGGATGAAGATAAGGGTATCAAAGAGGTTGTTTGTGTATTTTAGTAAGGTGGGAAGGAAATTTGGCTATTTTCGCAATTTCAAGTGGGCGAATGGTGGCTTTAAGTGCAAAATGTTATACATCTGGGCTGGATTAAAGAACTGGACAGCTGGGTATGTGGGCTGTTTTGGAAAGGTCTCATTATTAGATTGTATAAATAGCCAATACATATGATTTACATATGTGTGGCTATTTGTTCAATTCAGTAATGGGGGTAATTTGGCTGATGGTGCAAGGAGAAGGCTGTTTGTGCAAAGCAGGAACGGTGTTGATTTTCTGTTGAAGAATATGGGCTGGGCTGGTAATGAATATATATTGGATTGCAAGAATGGTCATTATATAATGTGGCAAGTTAAACAATTCAATATTTGGTGTAAGGTGGCTGTTGGTGCAAAATGAAGGTTATTCATGCAAATCAGAGGCGGTAATGGAGCTATGTTTGAAGAATCAATTTGGGCTTATTTACATGGGCTTTATGTTTTGGTTCGCGGGCAATTCGGAATCACATATACATGGGCTAGAAGTTTTATGCTGTGTAGTTTGATATTGATAAACTTTAGTAAACATTATGTGATATCAATTTTGAGTAGAGTACTCAATTTTGATAGTAGGATCTATGTAGTAGTTCAAGTTTTTAGGTCTTTCGTACTCTTATTAGGACCTCATGACAGCTTGTTTATTCTTTTCATATATTTATAAAAATTAGCCCTAGGCTCTGCCTAGTGGATTGCTTAAAAAAAAACCCTAAACCTCTGCCTTCTCTCTAGAAAACGGGCGATTTTTGATTTTAGAGAGAGAAAGCGTACGCATTGTTGACATGGCCTCGCCGGCCGGTGTCCAGCCTGTTTCTCCGGCTGGTCAGCCTCCCATCGCTCTCGCCCAGCCCCAAACAACCACAAACAACAATCCCCAGCCTTCAGCAAATACTAACGATAAGCAAACCATGAACTATGCAAAAGCAGTGAGTCCTACGTCGACTAAAACACCCATGTATGATCATGCAACTGTTGTGGAGCCAATTGCGCCTAGACGGGCAAAATTTTTCCAAGGCCAACCTCTTGTGTGCTTTACTGAATCAGAAGTCGAGCGTATGAATATTATAGAAGCTTTAAAGTATGCAGTTGTATGTAAATTTTCGTATGGATGGCCTGAAATCAATGAATTGCGACGTATTATTCCAATGCAATGTGGAATCAAGGGTGAATGCAACATTGGGTACTTAAGGGATAGACATATATTGGTGAGGTTCACATTATGGCAGGATTATGTTAATTTTTCTTCTAAAGGTGTTTATTATGTTAAGGACAAACATGGGGTGGAATATCAATTGCGTACATTGATCTATGATTCTAATTTCAAAGTTGGAGAGGAGACCCCTAAAGTAATGGCATGGATTTCATTCCCAAATCTGCTGCCTACTTTTTTCGTTAAAGAGTGCCTATTTTCATTGGCTTCAGCTGTTGGAATACCACAACACCTTGATCAAGCTACTATGAACAAAACTAGACCTAGCTGTGCACGTGTGAAGGTGATAGTTGATTTGTTAGCTGATCTCCCTAAGAAGGTTAGGATGGATATTGTCAATGAGAATACGGGAGATATAAGAACTGAATGGGTGAATATTAAGTATGATTATTTACCTAAATATTGCAAGGAATGTAAGCTACAAGGCCATGACTTGATGGAATGTTGGAGGGTGCATCCTGAACTTCTAAATAATAGGAAAGAGGAGAAGCAGTCTGTTGCAGATGGTGGTGTACAAGCAAACAAGGAAACTAGTAAGAATAATGCTCCATTAATGATTCTTACAAGTGGAAAGGTTGTTGGCAATGTAGGTGCACAGTGGAAAGAGGTTAGAGACAGAAGAGCTCAAGGTAAAGACAAGCAGAATGGAGGAGCAACAACAATTGGTAAGGAGATAGTACCTGTTGAAAAACAAAATGCTGGAGATTTACAGCAGGTGCAGACCAACAACAAGTTTGAAGTCTTAGAGGTGGAAAATACTGAAGATAATGCCAACAATCAATTGGCTTTGGTGGAGGACCAGGGGACTCAAAGTTTAATGCCCAATGCAAAGGGTGGAGGCATCTTAAATCCTGCAGCAACAGTGTTTAAACCTAGTACCCCTGGGACTGACAGGGGCAAGAATGGAGGAAAGAAGAACATAGGTAATGTACCAGCTACTAGTGTTACAGCAGCAAAGTTGAACACCTCAAAGGAAGATGAGAGAGCAAAGAGTAGGGAAATGGAAAATTATGAAAACCAGGTACAAGAATCTACTGCAGCATGGGTACAAAGGGCCTTTATTGGCAACATTGTGGCAACAAACACATCAGTTCAGGATATACCCTCACAGGATACAAGAGTTGATTTGGCACTTACAAAGGAAAATGACAATGAGAACATAGAAGATGAAGACTTTGAAATGTTTAAAAATAGTGAAAAAGCAAAATGGAAGGGGGGCAAATTGTGGTCTGAACAATTTGAAGAAGATGCAGAAGAAGGAGTCATCCCTGATGTAATGCAAAGTGAGGAGGAAGCTGGGGGGGACTGTTTGGATGAAGAAGATCAAAGTGTAAATGATAAGTCAAAAGGCAACAAACCTTCAGAAAATCAAGTCATAAATACTACAGTAGCAGAGGGTGAGGAGCAGAAGAAGAACAATACAGAAAACAAGTCCAATGCAGATAAGGTGGATGAAGTGGTGCTTACTAAGGAGTTTGATGGTAATAACATTGATCCAGGAGGAACAGAAGAAGGAAAATGTACTAATTCCAATCATAAGGTACAACATAAAGACAACACACATATAGTATTAATTCATGATCAACACAGAAAAAAGGCAACAGTTGTCACTGAGGCACCTCAGAGGGTCAGTGAGAAAGCAGTAATGCAAATAAATGTGACAGGTACTGCTGCAGATGATGAACAAGAAGGTATAGGCAAGGATATGGATGAAGAGTCTACGGCCCAAAATTTCATCAATATTGCCAAACAAGGAGATCTGTCCCCTAGACATATTGAGCAAGTTAAATCTGCAGCAAAAGGCAAGAAAAAACAACAGAAAGACAGTTCATTTGTCCCAGCAGGTGGTGTCCAAACAAGAAGAGCATTGTCCAAATCCATTAATCAGTGATGGATGCAATCATATGGAATGTCAGGTCTGTTAATACTATGCAGGCCTTTGAGACATTGATTCTTATGCATAAGAAACATCATTTTGAATTCATTGGAATCATGGAGCCTATGCAGCAAGCTAACAAGGTTGAAAGGTACAGAAGCAGAATAGGACTTGCACAAGCAGTAGTAAATGTGTCAAATAAAATATGGGCATTTATTGATGAGGTTTATGAAGTGGACATTATGTACAATATGGTACAGCAGCTGACCTTGAAGTTATTCCACACTGAAACTCATGTAGAATTAATCCTTACACTGGTATATGCCAAATGTGATCACATAGAGAGAATAGAATTATGGGATTCACTGTATGCAATGGCCTCTGACATGACATCTCCATGGCTAGATAGGTGTTTTGGGAACATAGAATTGCAGCAAACATTCCCAGGATTAGAGGTTACTCATATGTCAAAGATTGGCTCAGATCACTGTCCAATGCTCTTGAAGTGTGATATTGAAAACCCTCCAATCAAGAAACCTTTTAGATTTCTAAACTTCTGGACAAAACATGAAGCATTCAAGACAGTGGTGAAGGAGAACTGGAATGCAGATTTTAGTGCAAATCCATTTGTACTATTCAATCATAAATTAAAAAAATTGAAAAAAGTGCTATCTACATGGAGTAAAGCAACATATGGGGACATTTTTCAGAAGATTGCAAGTCTGGAGGAGGTGGTCTTAGTCCATGAAAGACAATTTGAGGCATTCCCTTCTCAGATGAACAGAGAAAGGCTCCAGAGAGTACAGGCAGAAATGATTAGATACTTAGCACTTGAGGAGGAATTTTGGAAGCAAAAAGCAGGCATGACATGGTTCAAAGATGGGGACAGAAACACTAAATTCTTTCATGCACAGGTCAGAGGAAGGAGGAAAAGACTGCAACTTAAGAGAATCAAAAATAGTAGGGGAATCTGGATAGAAGAAGATGGGGATATTGCAGAAGAAGCAGTTTCATTTTATAAGGAACAATTCACTGAATCTGTTACTCCTTCTAATTTCTACATCATGGAACATGTACCTAGATTAATTGAAGATGAACAGAATGATAAGCTGGTAGCAGTCCCTACAATAGAGGAGGTGAAGAAGGCAGTTGAAGGTCTGAATGGAGATTCAGCAAGTGGACCAGATGGTTTTACTGGAGCTTTCTATCACTCATGCTGGGACATTATTGGTGAAGATATATATGCAATGGTCCTACATTTCTTCAGTGGTCAGCAATTGCCTAAATATGTCACACATACAAATTTGGTTCTTCTGCCAAAAAAGAAAGAGGTCAGTACTTTCTCAGATCTTAGGCCAATTAGTCTTAGCAATTTTATCAACAAGATATTCTCTAGAATCATACATGAAAGGTTGGTTGATATATTGCCTAAGATAATTTCAGAAGAACAAGCAGGATTTGTAAAGGGCAGAAGTATAGTGGAAAATGTGCTATTGACTCAAGAAATCATCACTGATATTAGGTTAAGAACAAAGGCAGGACCTAATGTTGTGATGAAACTAGATATGACAAAGGCCTATGACAGGTTATCATGGTTGTTTCTTACTAAGATGCTGAGGAAATTTGGTTTTTGTGAAAGATTTATAGGAATGATCTTTGATCTGGTAGGGAATAATTGGTATTCTGTGTTGATAAATGGGCAGTCCTTTGGTTTTTTCAAATCATCAAGGGGTGTAAAACAGGGAGATCCTCTATCTCCAACTTTGTTCATCATAGCTGCTGAAGCTCTTTCAAGGGGTCTGAATTCTCTCCACTCAAATCTGTATTTTTGTGGTTATGGACTGCCCAAGTGGAGTCCAAAGATTAATCATCTTGCTTATGCAGATGACACAATTATATTCTGTTCATCAGATGCTACATCCTTAAGGCTGGTAATGGAAATTTTGTACTTATATGAAGCTGCCTCTGGGCAATTGATAAATAAGAGTAAATCAGCTGTGTACATGCATCATCTAACTGAACATGAGGTGGTTAGAAAAGTGGAAAGGATTACAGGTATTGGGCAGCAGGAATTTCCATTCACATACCTAGGGTGTCCTATCTTCTATGCAAGAAGAAAATTGGAGTATTATCAGCCTATGATTACTAAGATTCTAGATAAGCTGCAGGCTTGGAAAGGAAGACTTTTATCTATAGGGGGAAGGTCTATATTGATTTCCAGTGTTTTACAAAGTATGCCAGTTCACCTTTTATCAGCAGTAAATCCCCCTGATTATGTCATAAATAGATTGCACAAAATCTTTGCCCAGTTCTTTTGGAGTAGTGCTGTTGGAGGCAACAGTAGGCACTGGGCATCCTGGTCCACTCTATGTATGCCATATGAAGAAGGAGGAGTAGGGTTTAGATCACTTCATGATGTGTCTAAGGCACTTTTCTGTAAGTTGTGGTGGAATTTCAGGACTAAGCCAAGTTTGTGGAGTGCATTTATGAGTCAAAAGTACTGCAAGAAATTAAATGCAGTGATTGTGCCTTGGAGGGAAGGGTCTCATGTGTGGAGAAAAATGCTTGAATGCAGGGATTTAATAGAGCACCAAATCATTTGGAAGTTAAAAATGGGCTCATCATTATTCTGGTATGACAATTGGACAGGTTTAGGGGCACTTTATTTTCTAGTGCCACCAGATTTTGATATAGATGAGGAGATACATAATGTAAATGAATTGATTGAGAATGGTGTTTGGAATGTTGAGAGACTGATGTAGATTTTACCTGAAGACTTATCACACCATATTTTGGAAAAACTAAAGCCACCTAGTATGGAAAATGTGCTGGATACACCTTTCTGGATGCTTGAAACTAGGGGTCATTTTACTGTGAAGACAGCATGGGAGTATTTGAGAAGGAGAGCTAATCCAAGAACAGCATATCAGAAAATATGGGTGAGAGGTCTCCCTTTCAAAATATCATTCTTTATGTGGAAACTGTGGAAGGCAAAGCTACCATTGGATGACTTTATGAAAAGGCTAGTCTACTCTATGCCTTCTAAATGTTGGTGTTGTGCCTCACCTAAGGAAGAATCACTGGTACATCTATTTTTCTCATCCAGAGCTGCAGAAGCTGTATGGAAATATTTCCTACAGAGAGCAGGCATTGCTGTACAGGGGTTGTCACTACACCAGGCTATAATTAAATGCTGGACAGCACCAGTGGTGCACAGGTTGAAGCCAGTGATGCAGGCTCTACCATCATGCATAGTTTGGGAACTTTGGAAGAGGAGGAACAGCCTGAAACATGGGGATGCAGTCTCAGTAAGTAGGGTTATTTACCAAGTGTCAACTAGCCTCCAATACTTGGTAAAGTTAAGAAAGCCTGGACTAAGAGTACCTCATAGATGGAGTGATTTACTGCTAATGATGGAAAACTACACACCTAGGCTCAAATATTACAAAGTGATATGGGAATTTCCTCAACAGGGTTGGATCAAAGTTAACACAGATGGGGCATCAAGAGGGAACCCAGGCAGGAGTGCTATTGGTGTTTGCTGTAGAGATGAGGCTGGAGAGATAAAATATGCAATGGGAAAGGAGATTGTTGAAGGATCAAATAATGAAGCTGAAGCTGTAGCAATCCTGGAGGCTTTAAAGATATGTAGAGATAAAAATTACTCTCAAGTTTGGTTGCAAACTGACTCCATGTTGATGAAAAACATTATAGAGAAAGCATGGAAACCCCCTTGGACTATTGTGGACTTGATGGAGGAGATAAAGGAGCTAATGGAAGGTTGCAGTATCAGGATATCACATATTTTTAGAGAAGGAAACAAATTAGCAGATCATTTGGCAAATTTTGCACTGGACTATGGGAACATTGAGTGCCATGACTTTTGGGAGTTGGATTCACAAGGGAGGACAATAGTAAATGAGGACAAGCTACAATGTCCATACTTGAGGGTCAAAGTTTCCAAGAATTAGTAGGAGGAGGACACACTGGGGTGCCTGAGGATGCAGGATCTATAGATGTGATTTTTCATGTTCAAACCAGTTTAGGGGAGAACATGAAGGATCAATTTTTTTGCTAATGATGTGTTCTTATTTGCAGGTACAGTCATACTATCTAGACTTTATATTTTAAGGAATCCTCAGGTGGTGGTATTAGTACTTGGTACTCAATCCATCGGGGAAGAATTAAAATTAGAGTTTAGCATAGTAGCTAGGAGTATCATGGACAATAGGAAATACATAATAGTACAGGTGGTAACAGGACATCACAGGCACATAAGAAAATCAACATCAAGGCACATAAAAGAAAAACAAGCAAACACATTGGGTCATATTTGTACACAGAATGCAGACAGCAGAATTTTCATTCTAGGAGAACTCAGCTGGATGATGCATCTGTGTTTCCTGGTCTATCCCTTGAACAAATCTTACTTGGTGGTATTAGTACTTTGTACTCAATCCAAGGGGAGGAAGGCAAGGGAAGATACAGTACAAGATAATCAATCAACAACAACTACAGCAGAAGCAAAGCAAGCATATATGTGGTGTGTCCCAGTTATAGCAATCATATTTATACTCGTTGATTTAATGAAGCTCCAGGTGGTGGTACTAGTACTATGTACTCAATCCACCGGAGTTAAATTAAAACTAGAGTATAGAGGGGTTGCAAAGAAGATCAATTGCAAGATATCATACAAGCTTGCAGGATTCTAATTTTGTACAAACATGATAATACGGTCAGACATAGAGAACAAGCATGCACAGCTTTTAGGGTTTTTATTTGCACAGTTTGCAGACAGTAAAATCATCAATGCTAGTGATTTTAGCTGGATGATGCAAAAGGATAAGGAAATAAAGAAGGACAAGTGCTACAACAAGGAAATACATCCAGATTTTTCTATTACAACAATCTATCGGGGAGGGGAGAGTACAAACTCGATTGAAGTTCTCACAGGCAATTCTACTGAGGTACAGCAGGGTGTGGCTGACGGTGTCTTTGAAGCTTGGCAACATAGTTTCTTCAGAGCAGCTGCAGTTAAACAGGATTTTTGTGAGGTCCATCTTCATCCCTCCAACACCATGAACAATGATTCAGGTACATACAAGAAGATTCACATAAGAAATGGAGTTAGTCAAGTTGATTTGAACAAAAATGAAGAAGACAGTAGAGAGAAGGAAGAGAGAGGAGGTCGATATTACCTAGGGCGGAAACATCTGGAAATGAAAGGACAAGTAGATACAGATGGGAAGCTATGTGTAATGAAGGGGTGTATAGTGGGATACACGCGTACATTAGGAAAGCTGAGAGTGCAGAGGTTATTGTTACAAAGACAGGGAGAGGAATTTGGGCCTATTGGTGGCTACTCATGCAAACCGGTATCACTGATGCTTTGGGCTATGGACAATTACAGGCGGATTTGGGCCTGCATATGAAATTGCTGGACTGGGTTTTTATGCAATGGGCAATTAAGAGAGTAATGTGGCTACATTTGCAATTTGAGGAGATTGGAGACATTAGAGTAAGCTGTGGCTATTTCTGCAAAGCAGTAGTGATTTTTAATTGGGCCGATACAGGTCAGTTTGGGCCAACAAAAGAGGATATCAAAGGCGTACAATATTGGGCTTTTCAGGAGATTTTTATTGGGCTAGTTTTTATGCAATTCTTAGTAAAATTTGTGATATCAATTTTGAGTACATTGCTCAATTTTGATAATAGGACTTTTGTTGAAATCAATTTTTATTTCGTACACTTGTTAGGATCTCAGGACAATTTGTTTGTTTTTTATATATATATAAATAAAAACTAGCTCTAGGCACTTGCCTAGTGGATTGCCAAAAAAAAAAAAAACCCTAAACCCCAAAACCCTAAACCCCAAACCCAAGGGTGGCGTGAGTATTTGTGGCTACAGGTGCAAGGCAAAGTCGACCTGGGCTATTTCTGGATTGGGCCTCTCTGGGCTATTAAAATTCTGGTCTGGGCAGTGACAATGTTTAAAAGATGGCATAATAAAGCTGCATTAATTATTAATTGGCCACAGGTGCAAATGGATAATGGAGAAGCTGATGGCTATTGCTGCAAATCACTGGACATGGGCTTGCTGGGCCAATTTGGACTATTTTTTCGGACTGGATCAATGAGTACTTTCTCTCACGGGCTAGTATATTTTACACTATTTAGTAGTTATTATGTGATATCAATTTTGAGTACATTTCTCAATTTTGATAATAGGACTTATGTAGAGTTCAATTTTTATTTTATACACTTATTAGGACTCCATGACATTTTGTTTTCCTTTATTTTGTTTTATATAAATAAAAACTAGCCCTAGGCTCTGCCTAGTGGATTTTGCTAAAAAAAAAAAAAAAAACCCCAAACCCCGCGCGTTGGAGTCTAGAGAGAGAGGCTCTGGCAATTTTTTGAGCGACTAGAGAGAGAAAGTGCCGTGATCGCTGCCATGGCCAATTTGGCCGGCGGCCAGCCATCTTTTCCGGCTGGTCAGCCTCCTCTAACCTCTACCCAACCCCCCTCTACAACAAACAATAATTCCCCGCCCTATAATTTGCCTAGCGAACAAGCAGCCCCTATGAACTATGCAAAAGCAGTGAAAAACACGTCGAACAGCACTGCTATGGATGAGCGAGCAGCAGTAATTGAACCAATTGCGATTAGGCGAGCTACATTACACCAAGGACAACCATTGGTTTGTTTTACTGAAGCTGAAGTGGAACGCATGAACGTAATTGAAGGTTTACAATACGCTGTTGTATGTAAATTTTCTTATGGATGGCCTGAAATTAATGAACTACGTCGAATTTTGCCTATTCAATGCGGGATTAAAGGTGAGTGCAATATTGGTTTCTTACGTGATAGGCATGTGTTAGTTCGTTTATCATTATGGCAGGACTTTATTAAATTTTCATCCAAGGGAGTTCATTATGTCAAAGACAAATTTGGAGATGAATACCAGCTTAGAACCTTGATATATGATTCTAAAATTAAAGTGGATGAGGAGACACCAAAGGTTATGGCATGGATTTCATTCCCAAATTTATTGCCAACATATTTTGTTAAAGAGTGTTTATTTTCACTAGCCTCTGCAGTTGGTAAACCTATCCATCTTGATCAAGCTACTGTTAATAAAACTAGGCCTAGTTGTGCTCGTGTGAAAGTGTTGGTGGATTTAATGGCTGATCTTCCTAAGAAGGTACGTATGGATATTGTGAATGAGAATTCTGGGGAGCTAAGAACTGAGTGGGTAAACATAAATTATGATTACCTACCTAAATATTGCAAGGAGTGCAAGCTTCAAGGTCATGATATGTTTGAGTGTTGGAGATTACATCCTGAATTGTTGAGTAATAGAAGGGAACAACATCAGAAGGACAATGGCAAAAAGGCTACTGGAACTAAGGGAAAGAATAAAGATGAGGCACCTTTGATGATCCTATCAAGTGGCAAGATTGTTGGAAATCAAGGTGAGCAATGGAAGGAGGTTAGAGATAGGAGAATGCAAGGCAAGGATAAGCAGGCAGCAGATATGGTAGAGAATAGACAAGCAATTTTACCAGTTGATAAACAAAAGGGAGGAGTACCAAAGCAGGTGGAAATTAATGTTCATCATGGGAAGGAGATTGTTCCTGTTGATAAGCAGAATGTCCAGGTGCATACCACTAATAAGTTTGCTATTTTGGGGGTAGAAGAAGGAGAGGATAATACTAATAATCAGTTGGCATTGGTGGAGACTCAGTCGAATCAATATGCAGTGCCTATAGCTAAAGAAACTGGTACTTTGAATCCAGCAGCTCCAATTTTCATGCCCAGTTCTCCTGGTGATGGCAGAGGAAACAATGGTAGAAAAAAGAATACTAATGTAATGCCAGCTACTAGTGCAAATCCAGCAGGAATCAACAAACAAAAGGAAGCTGATGCAACAAAGAACAAAGACCAAAGACATAATGAGCCCAATGAAAGGGAAACAACTGCAGCATGGGTAAATAGAGCCTTCAAGATTAATAATGTTACAATGAATACTTCAATTCAGGAGATACCATCTCAGGACACTATGGTAGAGGCTGATCTTGCAAAGAATAATCCTGAGGAAAACATAGTGGACACAGATTTTGAAATTTTCAAAAACAATGAAAAAGTTAAGTGGACTAGAGGTAAACTATGGGCTAATCAAACTGAAGAGGATGCAGAAAAGGGACAATTCCAGATGTCATGCACAGTGATGAGGAGTTTGGTGGAGATGCATTGGAGGAGGGAGATCAAAGTGTGAATGGCAAAGCTAAGGGTGTAGGATCATCAGATGGTCAAAAAACTATCAATGATCAAAGGGTAAACAAGCAACAACAAAGTTGGAAATGTAGGAACAAAGCAAACGTAAGGTTAATGTAACAACAGTAGAAGCAGAGAACAAA
>NC_031997.1:13322373-13328667 GCF_001879085.1 Nicotiana attenuata
AAAGACATAATAGTACAGGTGGTAGCAGGACATCAAAGGCACATAAGAAAATCAATACCAAGGCACATAAAAGAAAAACAAGCAAACACATGTGGTCATATTTGTACACAGAATGCAGACAGCAGAAGTTTCATCCTAGCAAAACTCAGCTGGATGATGCATCTGTGTTTCCAGGTCATTCCCTTGAACAAATCTTACTTGGTGGTATTAGTACTTTGTACTCAATCCAAGGGGAGGAAGGCAAGGGAAGATACAGTACAAGATAATCAAACAACAACAATTACAGCACAAGCAAAGCAAGCATATATGTGGTTTGTCACAGTTATAGCAATCATATCTATACTCTTTGGTTTAAGGAGGCTCCAGGTGGTGGTATTAGTACTAGGTACCCAATCCACCGGAGTTAAATTAAATCTAGAGTATAGAGGGGTTGCAACAAAGAGCAATTGCAAGATATCATACAAGATTGCAGGATTCTTTTTTTGTACAAACATGACAACACTGTCAGACATACAGAACAAGCATGCACAGCTTTTGGGGCTTTTATTTGCACATTTTGCAGACAGTAAAATCATCAATGCTAGTGATTTTAACTGGATGATGCAAAAGGATAAGGAAATAGAGAAGGACAAGGGGTACAGCAAGGAAATACATCCAGGTTTTTATATTACACCAATCTATCGGGGAGGGTAGAGTACAAACTCGATTGAAGTTCTCACAGGCAACTCCACTGAGGTGCACAAGGGTGTGGTTGACGATGTCTCTGAAGCTTGTCGGTTCTTCAGAGCAGCTGCAGTTAAACAGGAGCTTTGTGAGGTCCATCTTTAGTCCTCCAACACCATTGATTCAGGTACATACAAGAAGATTCACATAAAAAATGGAGTCAGTCGATTTGATTTGAACAAAAATGAAGAAGACAGTAGAGAGAAGGAAGAGAGAGGAGGTCGATATTACCTAGGGCGGAAACATGTGGAAATGAAAGGACAAGAAGATACATATGGGAAGTTAGGTGTAATGAAGGGGTGTATAGTGGGATACACGCGTACATTAGGAAATATGAGAGTGCAGGGGTTATATTTGCAAATACGAGTATTTTGGGCTTATAGGGGTTACGCATGCAAACCGGTATAACTGGGCCTGCATATGAAATTGGAGGACCCAGTAATGTAGGACTGGGTTTTATGCAATGGGTAATTATGGGACTAATGTGGCTACTTTTGCAAGTTGAGGAGATTGGAGACATTACAGTAGGCTGTGGCTATTTCTGCAAACCAGTAGCAATTTTAATCGGGCTGATACAGGGGAGGCTGTTTGTGCAAATCAGTAGCATTCATGCACTGTGGCTTAAATTGCAATTTGCAAAAGGTCATGGCTATTTCTGCAATTCATGCGTTTGGGCTGGAGGTGCAATTTGGAGGCTATCGGTGCAAATCCTATGTGTTCTTTTGGGCTGGCCGTGTCTCCTTCTTTGTGGAGTGGGCTGCTGTGATGTATTTTCTTGGACTAGTTTTGATGCAATTTTGAGTAGAATTTTTGTGATATCAATTTTGAGTATAATGCTCAATTTTGATAATAGGTCTTATGTAGAATTATATTTCCTTTTCGTACATCCGTTAGGATTTCATGACACTGTGCTTGTTTTGTTATATTTATAAATAAAAAATAGCCCTAGGCTCTGCCTAGTGGATTGCTTAAAAAAAAACCCTCATGTGATATCAATTTTGAGTATAATGCTCAATTTTGATAATAGGTCTTATGTAGAATTATATTTCCTTTTCGTACATCCGTTAGGATTTCATGACACTGTGCTTGTTTTGTTATGTTTATAAATAAAAACTAGCCCTAGGCTATTAAAAAAAAAACCCCTCAGATGATTATTTATGCAAAAAGGAATTGCTAATGGTCTGGGCTTACGTTTGGGCCTGGAAATAATACTATTAAGGTGGATTTTTATGCAAGGGAGAGTTTTGAGACCAATATGGCTACGGGTGCAATTGGAGAAGTTTGGTGACATTAGTGTAAGCAGTGGTTATTTGTACAAATATGTAGGCAAGGTCAGTTGGGTGGATGTTGGCTATAATTTCAACAAGGTTCACGGTTGGCTGGAGTTTCAAAATCATAACAGTGATCGCTTGGGCTGGAGTAAAAAGGCTATTTCTGCAAATCGTTATAAAGCTGGGCTGCCGGAAGATGGGCTATACACGAGCAATAAATTGGGCTTCTGTGATGAGATAATTTTATTTCATGGGCTAGTTTTTAGTTTGACAAAAATTATTAGTTTTTATGTGATATCAATCTTGAGTATGTCACTCAATTTTGATAATAGGATCCATGTAAAGTTCATTTATTACTTTCAATTGTTAGGCACATGTGACAAATTATTTGTTTAATTTTTTATATATTAATAAAAACTAGCCCTAGGCACATTGCCTAGTGGATTGCCAAAAAAAAAAAAAAAACCCTCAGATGGGAATAAAGGGAGAGTGTAATATTGGCTATTTGCGTGATAGACATGTCCTTATTCGTATGACCTTATGGCAAGACTTTGTTGATTTTACATCAAAAGGTGCTCAATATATTAAGGACAAGCATGGGCATGAATATCAAATCAGGCCTCTTATTTATGATGTTAAATTTAAGGTTGGGGAGGAGACTCCAATGGCTATGGCTTGGATATCTTTTCCAGGTTTGTTACCTACTTACTTTGTCAAAGAGAGTCTATTTTCACTTGCATCAGCTGTGGGAAAGCCATTGCACTTAGATATGGCTACTATCAATAAGACTAGACCTAGTTGTGCTAGGGTCAAAGTGTTGGTGGATCTCTTAGCTGATCATCCTAAAAAGGTTAGAATGGACATTGTGAATGAAGCTACAGGGGAAGTTAGAATAGAATGGGTAACTATCAAATATGATATGTTGCCTAAGTATTGCAAAGCATGTAGATTACAAGGGCATGATGACTTTGAATGCTGGAGGCAACATCCTGAATTATCACCTTATGATCAAGGAAAACAGAATGAAACTAAAGGTAAGGAGCAGATTCAGAATCAAACTAATCAACCATTGATGATTTTGTCCAGTGGTAGAGTTGTAGGTAATGTGATTCCTAATGTAGAACAATGGAAAGAAGTGAGAGATAATCGAGGGAAGAAAAACAGCACCCAGGAAGCTAATGGAAAGGAAATAGCTCCAATAAATCAAGCTAACTTACAGCAGATTCAGGCAGCAGGTGGAGGAGGTGATCACTCAAAGACAGGGTGGGCAAGATATTGTTCTGGCAAATGTTAACAATGTAATACAAGCTCATAATTGTGGAGGATCAGGAAAGAAAATTATTCCAGCAAACATTAATGTGCAACAAAGTAATGGTATTACAAGGGAGGAAGTGGTGGCAGATGGTTCAAACAATCAGCAAATTCAAACTTCTAACATGTTTGCTGTATTGGAGGTCCAGGAGGATGATGATGCAGGGATAAATCAAATAGTGGAAGTTGGAAATAAAAGCACTGTTTCTACCATGAAACTAAATCATACAGCAGCAGTATTTACTCCCAAATTTACTGGAATTGGAAGTACAACAAGTAAGGAAGATACTGAGAAGCACAAGAGCAAGAATAATGAAATGGTGGAAGACAATCAAAGAGATTCAACAGTAGCCTGGGTTAATAGAGCTTTCAATGCTAATACTGTAGCCACTAATCAGTCTTGTCAGGAAATTCCATCTCAGGCAACTGAGATTGATGCAACTTTGAGAAATATCAATGTTACTGAGGATATACAAGCAGAAGGGAGGAGAATATGGAGTCAGCAAGTAGAAGAGGATTCAGATGAAGAGGAACTGCCAGAAGGTGCATGTGGAGAAGTGGAATCATCAGATGAAGAGGTAGAACAAGAAGAACAAAGTGTCAATAACAATGACAAAGAACAACAGTCAGTTGGAAACAACAATAAAGACAAGCAGAAATAGGGTGATAGGCTTGTAACAAATATGGATGGAGATGGAGTACAACTGATTCATAAGGATGTGCCTCCAGATAAATCTAAACAATTGCAATTGACAGAAATGCAGCGTGAAGTTAGAGTTGAGAATATAGGGGTATCAACTTCTATTCAGTCATGTGATATGGCTCCAGCTAAAGATGACATACAATTAACACAATTGGTACACAAAGATCAAGACAAGGGTAATGCAGTAGTGGGGAAAGGTGATAGTCAGAATCAATTGGCAGAACCAAGGGTTCCATTGGTAGCAGCAGATGTTGTTAAGTCAATAGGGAAAGATTTGGATGAAGAATCTACTACTCAAAATTTCCAGAAAATAGCAAGACAAGGAGATTTATCACCTAGACACATGGACATAGGAAAATCTGCAGGTAGAGGTAAAAAGAAGATTCAGAGAGAAACACAAAGTGTAGTTCCTGGGGTCCAAACAAGAAGGACCCTATCTAAATCTCACAATTAAATGATGAATGCTATTATTTGGAATGTGAGATCAGTGAATACAAAAAAAGCCTTTGAAAGACTTGTCAACATGCAAAGGCAACATCACTGTCAAGTAATTGGAATCATGGAACCAATGCAGGATCTTAGGAAGTTGGATAGATATAGGAGGAAAATTGGCTTTGTTCAAGCTTTCTCTAATGTATCAAATAAGATATGGGTATTTGTAGATGAAGATCATGGGGTGGATGTGTTGATCAACTCAGAACAACAGATTACTATGAAGTTGACAAATATGGATACACAGAACTCTTACATTATCACTATTGTGTATGCTAAGTGTGATCCTATTGAAAGGATTGAATTGTGGGACAGCATGTATTATTTGGCTAGAGACATGACAAGCCCTTGGCTTGTAGCAGGGGATTTCAATGTTATTTTGGATGAAGAGGAGAAATTTGGGGGGTTACCTGTATCACTAAATGAGGTTACTGATTTTAGACATTGTGTTAATACTTGTAACCTCACAGATTTAGGCTTTAAAGGCAGCATATTCACTTGGTGGAATGGGAGAGCTGGGGAGGATTGTATCTTTAAGAGGCTTGACAGATGTCTTGCAAATATTGAATTTCAAGAGATGTTTCCTACTATAGATGTCAATCATTTATCCAAAATAGGATCAGACCATAGTCCTTTGTTCTTAACATGTAGGACAGATGCAATTCCAATCAAGAAGGCTTTCAAATTCCTTAATTTTTGGATAAAGCATCCTACATTTAAGACTGTGGTCAAAGATAACTGGAGAATAGACTTTTCTGGAGACCCTTTCTACATGTTTAATCAGAAGTTGAAGAAACTAAAGAAGGCCCTGTCAGCTTGGAGCAGGAACACCTATGGGGATATATTTCAAAAAATTGCAAGTTTAGAAGAGGTGGTAATTGTCCATGAGGCTGAATTTGAAAGAAACCCTACACTTCAAACCAGACAAAGATTACAGAAGGTGCAAGCTGATCTAATTAGATATCTAACTATTGAAGAAGAGTTTTGGAAGCAGAAGGCTGGCATGAACTGGTTCCAGGATGGTGATAGGAATACAAAGTTTTTCCATGCACAGGTTAATGGTAGGAGAAAGAGACTACAATTAAACAGAATTAAAGATGCAGATGGTAACTGGTTGGAGGACAATGCAGACATGGCAGATGAGGCAGTAAGATTCTTTCAAAATCAGTTTCATGAGAGTACAATTCCTACAAACTTCAGGATTCTGGAGTATGTGCCTACTCTAGTAGACAGTGTACAGAACTCTAAGCTGATTCAGCAGCCTACAGAGGAGGAGATCAAATATGCAGTTATGGGGTTAAGTGGTGAGAGTGCAGGGGGTCCTGATGGTTTTACAGGTGCTTTTTATCAGTCATGTTGGGAAATAATTGGGGAAGATGTTGTTGCTATGGTGCAGGCATTTTTCAATGGACATGAATTACCTAGATATATAACACACACAAATCTGGTGTTATTACCAAAGAAGAAACAGGTGGAAACTTTTTCTGATATGAGAACAATCAGTCTCAGTAATTTTGTTAATAAAGTTTTTTCAAGAGTAATTCATGAAAGGTTAGTGGAGATGCTACCAAACTTGATCTCTGAAGAACAGGCTGGTTTTGTAAAAGGGAGAAGTATAGTGGAGAATATACTATTAACTCAAGAGATAGTGACTGATATTAGACTAAGAACCAAAGCAGGACCTAATGTTGTATTGAAGCTGGATATGATGAAGGCTTATGATAGACTCTCCTGGTTATTTCTATCAAAGGTCTTAAGAAGAATGGGGTTTGGTGAAAGGTTCATTGGTTTGAT
>NC_031997.1:13331788-13344962 GCF_001879085.1 Nicotiana attenuata
ATTGGGCAAACATATTGGGCATGTAATTTATTTGCTTCGGATGATGGAAAGTGATATGATCATCCCAGTCCCTTCGCTGAATCTCTGGTTGGTATTCACCCTTTTGGAGATGCTCCATGAGCCAAAGTTGAAGTAGCAAATTGCAGCCTTCGAAGTGTTTGGCTCCTTGTTGACACTTCTCTAGGGCTCGGTATATTTCTGCAATGATCATGGGCACAATGCTGAATGGTTTCCCGCCAATTCCTTCCATTAAGGTCTTAGTTACCATAGCCAGTCTGGTGTGGATTCTTGCTTTCTTAATTGGAAACACGATCAACCCCAGGAAACAAAACATGAATACAAAGACCCTTCGATGAATATGCCCTAATGATGTGATAGCAAACTTGTCAAGATAGGTACGGTAGGATTTGCTGTGACCGTACCTCTCATACAAATAGTCAAAGGGGATATAGGATTCTTTTAGGCATTGTTAGTTGATTCTTTTTCAGAGACCCATTCATTTTGAGGAAGCTCTTGCCCCCCTTCCCGGTTTCTCAGGCAACAAACAAACCCGGGAGTTTCCCACACTTTATACCCGGCCAATCCTCCTACTCTCTTAGCAAGGGTGTCTTTTCAATGGTCCTCCCGGGAAGCGGAATACAGGCCCTTCGTCACATCCGCCAGAATCAAAAGAGTAGCCAGCTTCTATGTTTCCAGGAGAGAAGAGGTTTCCCAAATATTTTCGGATAAGAGTTTGATCAATAGAGTGAAGATCTTTCCACCAGCTTAGCAGTTTCGGGTGGATATTGGTGACCATGCCGAATCTAGGGACTTCGTGCCTCATATTTCTGCAAGACAAATAAGGTTAGGCCTTTACCCCCACCGGACTCGGCTATTTAATACCAATAATTAGCATGAAGCATTTAGTTCTCCTAACAAATGCACAGACGTTGTAGTGTCCGTTTGGGTTTAGGGAAACCCAGTGGACTTTGGACAAGGCTATCTTAAAGTGTCATTATGCGGACAACATAACTGACTCGGTTAGGTTTGACCATGATGCATGCATAGAGTAAGGCTTCTATGGGGTTTTAGACTGGTACCCTTGAGCGGACAACTCAAGGGGGAAAGGCACGGAACCGTCGACTACACTGTTGATCGACTGGTTTTACCGCAAATATGCCTTTTCCGGATTTTGGGGGTGATAATATGGGAAGAGCGCAGCCACTCATTATAAGCGTTGCTATGGGATTTGTTTGGCACGAGTGGAATATGATGTTGAGCATGATTATGCAATAACTAAAAGCAGGTTGTCATGTATTTGCACGTTAAGAAAGCAGTAAATACAACAGCTTCATAATTCAAAGCAGTAGTAAAGGAAATAAACAAAGAAGACAAGTCAGTTTTGCAATTGAAAAGGAAATTGAATGCTTAAAGGAATTAAACAAGTAATTGCACATAAGGGAGGGTACAAATTCACAATAACAATCTGAAATGGTAAAAGCCTAAATATCCCCAGTGGAGTCGCCATGCTGTCGTGCCCCCTTTTCCTCGCGAAATCGGGTTTATGACATTTGGTATGGGACAACACGTTCCTTTTGGGAACTGGGTTTTGCATTTGAAGAGTCGCCACCTAATGATTTAAGGTGTATTAGGACACCAATAGGGTTCAATTCTAAGTTTTGTTTGAATAACCAGAGATAGGGTAAGGGCTTGAAATTATCCTAAGGGGAAGGTGTTAGGCACCCCTCAGGATCCACTAGTGTAGTTCCCGGCCAGACAGTTGATTGTGAATTTATGCAATTTTAGCAAATAGATGAGTATGGGCTCAAATATTAGGGGGGATTTAAACACATAAGGGACAGAACAATAAAAAGAAAGTTTTAAAAGAAGTTTGCAAATAAAGGGAAAGGGGGTCCTAGGTTTATTAAAAATATGGATCACATCAATGCAATACCCGGTAATCACTCCTCAAAAGAGGGGCTACATGTGGTATTAGCGCATCGATCATCATATCCATATCTACCCTTCCCACCCCGTTAAGGTATTAAAGCGCGGATTGGTCTCGATCGCTATTGCATGCTATTACCCGTACCATTCCTATCAGTCCCGAAGGAATTTAGGACTACTATTCCTAAAGGGGAGGGATATTAGGCTGATTTTGGTTTCAAAAGGTAAAAATCTAAGGCAACATACAAAACAAATAATACTGCATGTTAAGGGAAACATGTAAACAAGTAAAGGCTCATGGATACCTCCTCAAACAAACACATAAATAGCATGGTTTGCACATACATTTAAGGTCCGATTAAAAATACTAAAGACGAAGGGAGTTCAATTGTTAAAGCAGACCAGCTTAATACATAACTCAGATAAGAAGTCCGAATCAGGCCTGCCTGCTGGTTGTAGCAATTTCAAAAGGCGGGTTCAATTTCATTGTTATTACCCTAAGGCTTGCCTAAGTGTTTGGGCGAGCTTTTAGGAACATAGTATCTACTTACTAATTTAGAAGTGTGGCAAAGCAGAACAACTTTTAAACGAATGGTTTGAGACCCTATAGGCATGCTTGCTAGACCTCGTTAAATAAGGAAATTAGATTATTTAAAACTGATTCAGAATAAGCTGATTTTAAAACGGACTAGTTTCAGATTCTGCAGGCGATGGTATCTACTATTGCTGATTTTAAACCCTATGGACATGATATCTAACATTGAATGTGAATAGAAACGAACCAGATTTTTTTTTACTTACTTTGGGAATCCCTATAGGCATGATTTCTACGAAGGGGTACTGATTTTAATGATATCTGATTTTAACCATTTAGATCCTAATAACATGGTATCTATAATGCAGAATTAAACATGCATAATCTAAAACAACAGATCCTATAGACATGATTTCTACCCTCAAGCATGCATAATTCCTAACCCTTTTCACTAGCCAATCCCCAGTGTTTATTATAGAAATTATTACGGACCCAGTAATGAATTACATCAGAAAAGAACAAAGAAAGGTTACAACCAGAGGAAGCCTGATTCTTGACTTCCTCTCTGAGTTATGGAATAAACCACCTCAAATGCCATTGATCCAAAGCCTTTCTCAGACTTGAGTGTGTCAAAGTTCCCTAAGGGTCTCAAGAGGACCCCGGACAGTGCTCACACCCAAGTTACATAATCAGAATAGAGATGAGTGCAGTGTGGAAATGCCATCCCTTATGTGTCCAAGTTCAGAGGGAGCTCATGGGTCCCAAGGCAAGGCTCACATAAAGGGGGCAGACTTTATGTTCTAAGAAGATAGTGAAAGTGCAGGAACAGAGTTTTAAAAAAAACTGAGGGAATAAAGGAGAGGGGAAAAGGTGATAGGGAGACAGCCATTAGCATTTCACAGAGTTAATGACTCCATACAAAGGGGTCAGGGGTTGGGAATCCATTGCAAGGAGCCCATGTACTTAGGCATGGGTTAGCTTTGGGCATGCACATCAATGGGAAGTGCTGACATGCCTGTAAACCAATCAGAATACACAACATCTAGAGGAAACATGGAGGTTATGATCCCAGGGGATCAGGTTTGGGTCATGCATAGCAATGTCCAATGCTGTCATGCCCCAAACCAACCACAAGTATTAAACACATTGGGGTAGGGGTTTAGGATCCACAAGTCATGATACATTAACAGAAAAAGGAGAAATTACAGCATGCTTAATAATGGTACTGGGTTAAATACAAATAGCAGACAAACAAAGATGCGAGAGACAGTAAATAAGCATGTTGTTGTTGGTGCAGAAGCTTAATTTGAACATACCAGTAAAATGCAGATGCAGAGAAAAAATAAGCAAGTTTTCCACAGCCTAGCCTTGGCTTTCAGCCGGCTAGGTAAGGCAGCAATACAAGTAGTAACAGAGAAAAGAGAGAGATTTAGTGGAGTGTGTGAATGAACTCAAGTGTTTTATGCCTTGTCTCTTTTTTGAAAGAAAGAAGTATAGGGTATTTATAGCTTTTTGAAAACGAGTAAAAGAGAAGTAATAAGCTACAAACATGGAAACAATCACAATTCAGAATCAATTATACAAGTGATTGCCTTTAATTAAGGGATTGCTTTCTTAACGGGCAGTGACAGGTTCAAAATAAGGATAGAAATCAATTTGTAAGCTGGCTGATAGTTGCCATAAAAGAAGTAGTAGAACATTAAGTAAGCAATCGAGTCTATGTACAGAAATACACTAATTTTGGAAAGAATTCAGTAAGGCAAGACAGGAAAAGAAATCTATTAACCTTAACAGGCGAGTGAAATCAGAATTTCACAAAGGAAATGTTTGAAATCAGTCACAAAATTGAAGGTCAATCAAAGAAGGAAACTCAGCACATAAATAGAGTGCACAAACACTGCGAGGCCAAACTATTGGCAAAAAGAAACAGCATGAAATAATAGCACAAAGTTAGCAGACAGCAAACATTCGAAGCATGATAGTCATGTAGGTCAGGTCACATTGAATCAGTAGTGAAGAAACATAGAATATCAAAGCATGCGAAGATCTCCCAGTAGCAGGTGAAGGAAACCCCCTTTGAAAATTTAGGGTTTCAAGCATAATCGAGTTTTAGAGAAGATAGAAATCCAGAATCAGAAGAATCACACAAAGGAATAAGAGATTTCGAAATAAAGAACTTCAAATGGAGTCATGTACTTAAACGAACGGTCTCATACCCATTTTCAACAATAGTAGAGTTTTAAAAGAGGATAAACAAGCGAATCAGACGAAACTCAAACAAACAAGCATTCGTCTAATAAACAGTCAAAAGAAATTAGGGCTTTTCACATGCAAACCCAGGTAGAAGAACAATATAAGCAAACATAGCAAAATATGTCCAAAAAATCAGAGAAAAGTTTCGAAATAACTTAACAAGAAAACCCTAATCGAAAAAGATAAAGAGTTTTGAAAGTAGAGTTTTAAAAGAAACTTCGAGAAAAATGCTTAGAAGTTCAAAGCAAACATAGATCTGAAAGAAATCAAAAGAACCTTAGAGATTAGGGTTTTAGAAGAACCCCAAATGATGAGAAAGGCCTTGAAAACCATCGATCTAAGCAGGAGAGTCAAAAGTCTGACTCGAATAGCCATGGCTGGCAAGAGAAAGGTCAGAGACGACCGGAGAACAGTCATTGAGCAAAGACTGGACAAAACCCCTTCAGGATCTGGTCATGAGACCATAGAAACGAACACGTAGAAGCCATGGGAGGATGATACAGGTCTTCGATGACCTTGGAAGGCCATGGATTAGGGCGGATTAGGGTGGCGGCGGCTAGGGTTTTATGGGGTTGTAGAGAGAATTTTGGGAGAGGAGGGGTTTCAGAGGCGGCGGATTATGAAGAATGAAAAGGGTTTGGGGTCTTTGGGTTTAATTAGGAAAGGATTAATGGGAAACCATTAACGGCTGGGATTAAATGGGAGTTCGGGTGGGTCATTTAAATGGGTTGTGGGTCGGTTTGAATGGGAATTGGGTTAGGGTATTTGGAATTCAGATTGGGGTTCAATTTGGGCTATAATCGAAATAAAATGGGGCTAACATTTAAATAGCCAATTTTCCTATTTTGATTTATAAAAAATAATAAAAGAATTTTTATAAATAAATTAAAGGTGCTAAAATGATTTATAGTACATAACTATCAAACTAAAAATACTGGACTCGATTTTTTATAGATATAAATGCAATTAAACCTAAAAGAGGCTATATTACAATTATATGTAATTTAGCTTTAAAAATACTAAATAAATTTGTAAAAAATATGCAAAAAATATCCTAGCCATATTTTAGTATAAATATGAGAATCCAATAAATGAATCACCAAAAATGATAATTTTGGAAATATTATTGTTTTTTTATGAATAAATAGGGGAATAAATTGGTTTAAAAATCTTTAAAAAATAAGGAAAAATGATAAAACATTTGGACACACTTATATATGCATACATATGCTATTTTGAAAGTATTTTGCATATTGAAAATATATCGGGAAAAATTGGGTATCAATAGTGAGTTGTGGACGGTTCGATAATTTTCTTATGTGTTGAGGTTCCGCGTAGAGATTGCGTTATGTAGCAGGATGGCTCTTTTGTTTCAAGACATATATCGCACCTCAGTTGTGCTTGAGTTTGTTAGCTTATGGTGCTAAATGTCCCCTCAGGGACGGTATTATGCACTTAGCGTGCTTGTGACCGATATTCGGTATTTTGTTGTAATGAGCAATTTATCTCGATGTGTATCTCCTTATGTGAATTTTATATGCGGATCGGGTTGCACGCCGCAACAGTGATGATAATTACAGTCCCTTATATTCTATTCTGTGCATCTTGTTTCCATTTTCGGAGGAGAGTTCATATTAGCTGCGTAAGTGGAGTAGTCCCTTCCGGAGCTCGTATTTCTTATGTATCATGTTCGAGTTGGTAGCCTATTGGCACGTTGTGGCATCCCATGAGACTTTTGGTCATGTCAGGGGTGGCTTGTTGCCTGAGCAGTTCGTACTGGGTGAGACAAGGTTATTGGATCTAGGATTAGTGCAATCGGATTGTATGAAGTATACTAAAGAGCAAAGAACATTATTTGGTTCAGAATGAGGTAATGTCCTTGTCAGAAGTATGGACTCAATGATTTGTTGAACCGGCAGTTGGTTATGAATTTCTACATGTCTCTTCCGTCATGGCAGTATTGTAAGAGTTGGAACGAGACTTGTATATATCATGAGGTACGTTGTGAGCACCAGATTCGGGGAATGTTGGCTATTATGATCAGAGAATGTTATCATGGTCCTGTGAATGATGTGGTGCATGGTGAGAAGTCAGCAAAGGTATGCAGTCATGTTCTGGTACCTTGTGTAGTGATTGATACGGTGTTCATATATTGGGAGCAAGCCTGACGGAGAATTCCGTATGTTGGAATTGGGTTCTAAGCTTATTTGTTTGAATAAAAGAGAATATCTTCAGATTTGATCGAGTTAATGTGCTCAACTAAGTTGTGGTAGCACGAGTAGGTACTCAAGGTGTTAAACAGTGATTTCGGACAACTCCGGTGCAGTTCTCAGCACGTTCGAGGACGAACATATGTTTAAGCGGGAGAGAAGGTAACGACCCGACCGGTCGTTTTGAGCTCTAGCGCGTTGTTGAGCGGTTTGAAGCGCTGAGTAGCTTCACTTCAGGTATTATGACTTGTATGCGTGGTCGGAATTGAATTCCGGGAAGTTCGGAGTTGATTTGAAGAAAGAATTCTCATTTCGGAAGCTTTAAGTTGAAGGGATCGACTAAGATTGGATTTTTGAGTAGACGACCTCAGAATCGGGATTCGAAGGTTCCGGCAGGTTCGTATGATGATTTCGGACCTGGGCGTATGTCCGGATTGAGTTTTGGAAGACCGGGGAACGATTCGGCACCTATTGTGGAAGTTAGCATTTTTGGAAAAATTTTATAAGTTTGGGTTGAAGTGCATTTCAGTGTTATCGAAGTCCGTTTGGGATTCTGATTCTGGGAATAGCTTCGTGTGGTGATTCTGGTACTGGGAGCGCGATCGGAAGTGAATTCGGAGGTCCGTGGGTTATTTTGGAGTCATTTGGCTAAAGATAGAAATTTGAAGGTTTTGAGAAGTTTGACCGAGAGTTGACTTTTTGATATCGGAGTCGGATTCCGATTCCGGAAGTTGGAGTAGGTCCTTAATGTCGAATATGACTTGTGTGCAAAATTTGAGGTCAATCGGACGTGATTTGATATGTTTAAGCATCGAAAGTAAAAGTTTGAAATTTTAAAGTTCATTAATCTTGAATTGGAGTGCGATTTATGGTTTTAGCGTTGTTTGACGTGATTTGAGGCTTTGAGCAGGTCCGTGTTATGTTATAGGACTGAGTGGTGTGATTGGACGGGGTCCGGGGGGCCTCAGGTGAGTTTCGGACGTGTGGGAGGAGTTGAAAACACACCAGATTTTCTGGTGTTCTTGGCACCAGTTGCAGGTCTCGCAAATGCGAGAAAATGTTCGCAAATCGAACCTCGCATTTGCGATGAAAGCTTCGCAATTGCGAAGAAGCCTAGCCTGGGCTTGGATCGCATTTGCGATAAAGGCATTCGCATTTGCGAGCCTGATAGGGTTCGCATTTGAGAGTTCTTGGTCGCATTTGCGACCTAGGCAGTAGAGGCCCAGGGTTCGCATTTGCGATATTTTGGTCGCATTTGCGACCTTGGCAGGGGAGGCCCAAGTTCGCGTTTGTGATAGTTTTGTTGCATTTGCGACCATTGCATTTGCGAACCAGGTGTCGCAAATGCGACATCTGAGGCCTGTGCAAAGCTATTAATTTCGAGACTTAGACCATTTAGCTCATTTACTTTCATCTCTTGGGCGATTTTGGAGCTTTTGGAAGAGGGTTCTCACCTAGCACTTTGAGGTAAGTAATTTCTACACAACATGAGTTAAATACATAGATTATGGTTAGATTAACATGTGAAAATTAGGGAAAATCAATGGTTTTTGATGTAAAACCTAGAGTTTGATAAAAACAAGATTTAACCACGAAATTTGTTATGGAATGGAGTAAAATTATATATTCTTGATCCTTTGGTTATGGGTAACAACTTTCTTCAAAAAATTTCGGAATCCGGGCATGTGGGCCCGGGGATGAATTTTAGGAACCTTGCATTTAGGGTTGGGAAATTTGGTTTAATAAGTAGAATATGAACTTTTGAGCATGTATTGACTAGTTCTTACCCCATTTGAATTGTTTTGGGTCGTTGGGCTCCAATTTGGAAGTTTGAGCGCATTCTTGAATTGGGATATAGGCGTCAAAGCGAGGTGAGTCTCCTTTCTAACCTTGTAAGAGGGAATTGTCCCCATAGGTGAATTAATTGAATATGTGCTGTTATTTGCGGGGGCTACGTACGACGAGGTGACGAGAGTCCGTGCGTAGCTACTATTATTCTTAAGTCCGGGTAGTCTAGGACCCAAAAGCATGATTTACTTGCAATATTTGAAATCTCGTTGTCAATTTAAAAGTGCATAAAGCATATCAAATTTGTAAATGAATATCTAAAAGACTAGTCATCGTTTCCTTGATTTTTAAAAGCGAAATTTGCCTTTTACTTGGATAATTGCTCCTTGATGACTCTTGATTGACTGTTTGAATGTATTTATATATTGTGGAGCGGGCCGAACGCCTCGGTAGATTAAATAGATGCATCTATGGTTCGCGCCATTCGACCCTCTGGCAGTGCACAATTTAAATATTATTAGATCGGGCCGTACGACCTCGGCATGATTTGCGCATGCTTGTATTGCTTGCCTTGAAATTTATTAGAGTGATATTGTTTCTTCCCTGTTTGAGAATAAATGTATAAATAATGAAAAGGAATTTTGGAATTTCCTATAAAAGAAAGAATTGTTTACTTCCTTCATTCTATTGAATTACAATCATGTTTAAAAAAAATCCTCGAGTTATTATATTATTGATGTATCATTATTGGACCACTATTAAGTGTCGAAGTCGACCTCTCGTCTCTATTTCTTCGAGATTAGACGAGATACTTACTGAGTACGCGTTATTTTCGTACTCATGCTACACTTGCTGTGTATTTTTGTTGCACATGCACATGTATTTCTAGTGGCTTACTGGGTGTAGCAGCATGGATGATACAGAGACTAGGTGAGCTACATTTCTCGAGGCGACCCGCAGCCAGTATAGTCTCTTTCAGCGTATTGTATTTACTTCTGTCCAATTTGTATTCCGGCCAGTTATTGTACGTTATTCGATTCTCTTAGTAATTGCTCATGTACTTGTGACACCGGGTTCAGGGATGTCTATGGGATTATTCATTATTTTAAAATTATTAAAGATATTATTATTTATTTAGTGGAACTTATTCTTTATTATTTAAATATATAATAGAAGTAAATTTAGAAATATCTAAAACAAGAAGTTACTAGTTATTTAGTGTTGGCTTGCCTGACAATGGTGTCCGGCGCCATCACGACCCTTAGTGGATTTTGGATCGTGACAGGAATTTCGAAAGTTGGGGAATTAGACCTCAAATTGAGGTCAGATTCCAAAACCAATTGCATATCCATGCTCGGGGGTGAATAGGTAATTGCGTTTTGGTCCGAACTTCGAGTTTTGACCAAGCGGACTCGGGGTCGATTTTGGACTTTTTAGGAAAAATGTTGGGAAATCTTTGATTATGCATTAGAATTGGTTTCTTTAGCGTTTATTGATGTTATTAAGTTAATTATGGCTAGATACGAGTGAATTGGTGGTGGAATCGAGAGGTTAAGCGGTGATTGAGCTTTGAACTACCCGTTGGCTTGAGGTAAGTGCTTGGTCTAACCTTGACTTGAGGGATTTGGGATCCCCGACTTGTATGTGAGATATCATGTGTGCGGCGTATAGGTGTGGTGACGAGTACCTATGCGTCGCCAACTTACTTGTTTAGCCTGTTTTCTTTCCCCGTTTCCCTATATCTTGCTTTCCTGCCTTAATTGCTACTTGCTTATCGATGCTTCCATGTCTAATTATTTCATGTTAACTGTTGATTTTCCTATTGAAGTATTATTTGTTTCGTACCTTCATTTTATTATCTTGTTGGATTATGTTGGTTATTGGTTGTCTTCACGGTTACACCTAGGTTGGTCTCGTCTGTATAGTTAAACTGGTGAAGTTTTACAGTTGTTGTGATATTCCATTGTGTCGGTTTGAGGAATAGGTGTTGTGGAGGATTGAGTTGATTTTGAAACACTTGTCTTTATCTTGTATATATATATATATATATATATATATATATATATATATATATATATATATATATATATATATATATATATATATATATATATATATTGGGATCGGGTTGCACGCCGCAATANATATATATATTGGGATCGGGTTGCACGCCGCAACAGGAGGAATAAGGGTGAATGTGATTGTCTGGTAGATCGGGTTGCACGCCGCAACAAGGAGTAATAAGGGTGGACATGTGAGATCGGGTTGCGCGCCGCAACAGGAGGAATAAGGGTGATATATTGAGGAGTAATAAGGGTGGACTGGTGGGATCGAGTTGCACGCCGCAACAAGGAGTAATAAGGGTGAATATTGATACTGTTGTTGTTTATATGATGGGATCGGTATGCACGCCGCATCAGTTGTTGTTATGTATTCATTTCTGTTGAGGTCCATTACTGTGATGTTGAAACACCCTTAAGGATTGGTTATAGCTGAATACTAGTAGAACAACAAGGTTCTGAATTTATTTAATGCCATTTATTGCTTTATTACATTATGTATTTCCTTTCTGTTTAGTATAAACTGTTGCAGGTTGTATATGTTTTATGCCTAGCCGTAGCCTCGTCACTACTTTGTCGAGGTTAGGCTCGGCACTTACCAGTACATGGGGTCGGTTGTACTGATACTGCACTCTGCACTTTCTGTGTAGATTTTAGAGCTAGTGGCTGATCTCGAGGTTGGTTGCGATCACTGCTTTCCGGAGACCCAAGGTTGTCCTGCAGGCGTCCGCAGGCCCTGGCTTCCCCTTCTATCTTTACTGCATTTTGTTTTACTTTTCCCGAGACAGATGTATATTTTTCTTTCAAACCAATGGTTGTAGTATTCGTAGACTGTTCGTGAGTTGTGACACCAGTTTCTGGGTGGAATTTATTTCGGTTCTCGCTATTAGAAAATAGATAATCTTTTAAACCGTGTTCTTCCGCATTTATTTATGCTGATTTACTTTTGCTAAGTTTTAATTATTAAAAGATAACATAAAAAGGTGAGATATTCTGTGACGTTGGCTTACCTAGCGAGTACAATGATAGGTGCCATCACAGTCCCGACGGTGGGAAATTCGGGTCGTGACAGGACCCGAATTCGTTGACTCTTGGCTTGTGGGTCCTTAACCGGGCCGGTCCGGTTCGGTTCACTTTCTTATAAAGGCCGGTCCGGATTTGACCCATTAATCAAAACATGTTAAAATTTCAAACTTTATACATATATACAAACATGAAATTACTACATGTCTTTGAAGCCAGTTAGAATAAAAATGAAAGAAAAATTCTTTAAACATTAAAACTTGAGAAATATATGGAATTCGACTATTTCTATAACTAATAATCTAAAACATATGGAATTCAACTATTTCGACAAGACGCTTCATAGTGTCTTGTACTATTGTGACGACCCGACCCGTCGTCTCATGAGTTACCGCTCCGTTTCCCCCATTTTATGTTTCTTCATGCTTCATTATCAGTATTTGGTGTGTTACAGTTGATTTGGATTGGTTTTGGTAGGAAATGAGACACTTAGTCTCTTTTAAGAAGGATTAAGTTGGAAAAGTCAACCGGACGTTGACTTATGAGTTAGAGGGCTCGGATGTAATTTCCGGTGATTCGGTTAGCTTCGGGGGATGATTTGTGACTTAGGAGTGTGATCGGAATTGATTTTGGAGGTCCGGTGTAGAATTAGGCTTGAATTGGCGAAGTTAGTATTTTGGTGAATTCCGGTTGATAGGTGAGATTTTGATCCAAAGGTCGGAATGGAATTCTGAGAGTTGCTGTAGCTTCGTTATGTCATTTTGGACTTGTCTGCAAAATTTCATGTCATTCGGACGTGGTTTGGTTGGGTTTTTGATCAAAAATGGAATTTGGAAGTTCTTGAAATTGTTAGGCTTGAATCCGATGCAAATTTGGTGTTTTAATGTTGTTTTGAGCATTCCGAAGGTTGGAACAAGTTTGAATAATGGTATGGGATATGTTGGCATGTTTGGTTAGGATAGGACTTCTGCTCATAATTGGAATATTTATTTTTCTAATTGTGCAAAGTATAGAAACATACCTGACCCTTTCTTATGAGCATACACTGATGAACCAGGTTCTTCAAGTAGAACTCCTCTTGATTATGCCTCATATATCAGAATAGAAAAAAGACTTTGTAAGAGATCAGTGAATTAATATAAACACACGTCACAGGAATATACTGATTAGAGTATGACTGAGTAAGAATTAGTCCAGATA
Source organism: Nicotiana attenuata (assembly GCF_001879085.1). Lineage (NCBI taxonomy): Eukaryota > Viridiplantae > Streptophyta > Magnoliopsida > Solanales > Solanaceae > Nicotiana > Nicotiana attenuata. Next base: position 13,344,784 of record NC_031997.1, read on the forward strand.
TTTATATAAAATCAGAACTTCTAACCAAAAATGTTTTATTTTTTTTTTATTTTTTTTTCATTGCATTCTGAACTGGTTCCTTTTAGGTGATCTTAATCATCCCTAATTCCAACATGTTCCTTTCAAAGTTTTCCCTATTCAATGTTTTGGTGAAGATGTCAGCTATTTGTTTATCAGTA